>NW_024382366.1:7500-15607 GCF_016835505.1 Polypterus senegalus
CGCGGAATGTAACTTGAACACAACACATCCTACAAATACGAACCTGATTGAAAGAAATAATGATAATCAAATCCTTGATGACAGCAACACTCAGTAACACTCACAAAACAAATACTGTATATTGACAGTCATGTTACGCTATTTTTAAAATGTTCCCTTTTCTTTTCTAGCTTTTTAACACACTACTTCTCCTATGATATACTGGGGTATATATATGTATATATATATCCCGATCTACATACTAATAATGGATACTTTATTCGCCATCAATGATTGTTTTGGTAAAGCCATACTCAGTGTATTCATTAGATGAGCGGTAAAAAGTAAGAGCGAGGTGAGGATGACTTATTGAGGCATGCAGGCTGTAGTGCGCGTCAACTCTATCTGAATTGCCGATCACATTTGAAAAAATATATCTTTTCAAGTTCTATTTAGTCCATATGTGTCAAACTCAAGGGCCGGGCCACATCCGGCCAGTGTAATTATATCCGACCAGCGAGATCATTTTATATACTGTATTATTGTTATTAATGGTCCGGGTATATGAAGCGCTGGTAACACAATAAACTACAGATCCCATAATGCAGCGCTTCAGCTGCCTTGCCTAACTCTTACGCGTTAATCAAGTCTAGCTTATGATGCTGCAAGTTATTGCGCGGTTAGCTCACACGATGCTGAAGAGAAAAGTTGATTCTGAAAATAGAGCCTTTAAAACCGATGGGAGGCTGAGTATATGTTTACTGAACCCGTGTGTCTCATTTGTGGAGCTAATGTGGCTGTAATTACAGAATTTAATCTAAGGCGGCACTATGAGACAAAACATCAGGGTAACCTGAATGCAATGCAGAAGATACAGAAAGCAGAAGAATTAAATAAGAATCTGACACTTCAGCGGACGCTTTACCCGTGCACAATCACAAAGTGATTTCAAGTGAAGCTTCTTTTATGGGAGACACAAATGCACCAGTGCAACTTGCCCCACTTTCCCTGTTGCCAAGTAATGTTAAACCAAGTCGTCACTACGGTGTTCCCAAATACGCACTTTGCTGATAAACTGAGCGCACTGAGTTTGCACGGCGCTTTGGTGACTTTGAAGAACAAAAAGTCCGTCTACATGCGGCTCGAACCTTGTGCATGTTTGGTAGCACATATCTGTGTGAGAAGCTCTTCTCAGTGATAAAGACTAACAAAACAGCACACAGGAGTCGCCTCACTGATGAGCACCTGCAATCCATCCTGAGAATCTCCACAACACAGAACCTCACACCAAACATAAACGAACTTGTTGCCAAAAAAGATGCCAGGCGTCCAGCTCTAAAATGACATATGAGCAAAGACAACTGAATGATTTGATTTGTTATTGCTGAAAGGAACACATTTTATTTATATTTCCAGGTTTTGTTATGCAGCATGTTCATATTTGAATTTGTATAATTTTGACAGGATATATTTTTATGGAGAGCAAAATCTTTTGGGATATTTAAAATCTAAGTTTATTTTTATATAAAATTACATAAGAGTAAAGAAATTTGAATGTTTGTTCTTTTAACGCTTACTTTATTTCTAACTTGTATAATTTAGACAGGATATATTTTTATGGAGAGCAAAATATTATAAGTTGTTTAAGGTTTGAGTTGATTTATTCAGGAATAATATTCCTGTCTGTTTTTACCATTCCTACCAAAGATATTTCTGTCGACTAAATAAAAATTCCTTCTATTTAAAATTTAAATAGAACTTGAACAAATACGATAGTTCATAATATCCACGCAGACTTGCACGTAAGAGCGGGAGTTATCCATTTTAACAAACAGCGTATTGCACTGATACGAAATAGCTGTGTGTGTATATATGTAGATATGTATGTATATGTATATATATGTTTATATATGTGTGTGTGTGTATATATATATATATGTATTTGTGTGTATATATGTGTGTGTATGTATGTATGTGTGTATGTATATGTATGTGTATATATGTATGTATATATGTGTGTGTGTATATATATGTGTATATGTATAGATATGTATATATATATATATGTTTATGTGTGTGTGTGTAAATATATATATATATATATGATATATACACTCATCACTCACAACAGTGACAAAACAATTACATTGACAATCATGTTACGTTATTTTCAAAATGTTTCCTTTTCTTTTTCATTGCTTCTTTAACACACTACTTCTCCAAGCTGCGAAGAGCGGGTATTTTACTAGTTAGTACAATAAACACAATAATCTCTCTAACAATAAACTCCTCCTCCTCCTTGAACACTTGCTCCTCTACCTCCCAGCTCAGCTCAGCGTCTGGACTGAGGCATGCTCTTTTATAGCCCCTGACCCGGAGGTGTTCCTGTCCCAACAGTCCACAGTTCCTTATTCCTTCCGGGTCAGGGCAATCAGTTCTTTACTTCAACCCGGAAGCACGCGTCATTTCTTCCCGTCCGCGCGACCGTGGCGTACTCCCCAGGTCATGCGCCATCACAGAGCCCATAAGCCCCAGGAAGCGATTCTTGGTGGTCCCCAAGGTATCCAGCAGGGCTGTGTATAAACACTACAAAGTCCATAAGGCCCTGCTGGACCTCGGGGCCACGATCCTGCTGTCGGAGAGCTCCTCCTGGCGGACCTGGGGGTGAGGACCGGCATGGAAGCCGGCAGTCCTCCCACAGTGTATATATGTGTGTGTATAGCTTTGGTCACTGAGTGCAAGGGAAAAATAATAAAATGTAGTCTATAAGTTATTAAACAGTAAAACATTAACGTTTTAAGAAGTAAAAGCTACATTAGGCACTACTGGAGTTGTTTTTGTAAACTACATTTTAAGGCAGTGTAACACAACAGGTAAGTAGTACTAACAGCAGCTAAAATATATATGGATCATTTCTCGGTAGTAGATCCCTTTTGAAAGGTGGTACACGACTGGCTGTGGTATAGAAATTACATTTTTCTATGTGAGCGTCAAATTTCTGCCTCTGGTAATGTATGCCTTACCGGCATTACCAGCAATTAAAAAAGTTAGTTTTGTGTCCTCTGCAGTGTTAAGAGAGAAAGGCATTGGTTTGGGATAAAAGGAAAAAAGGTGTAAAGAAAGGAAAGTTGCCTTTTTCTTATAGTGTGGAGAGACGTCTTCGCTGATGATATGGCGCCTTTTTGGGGACGGTGCGCGGTGGGTCTTGTGTAGACTGGTGGGGACGTCCCAGCCATTAATCGGCTGTGATGGCACTGTCAGTCCTCCACTTTCGTGTGCGTGTTTTCATAATCGAGGCTGCTGACCTTATAATTATCGTCGTAAAGAAAGTCGGCGCCTTAATATTAGTTTCCCACGGTGTTTTCACTTGTCTGGGCTATAGCTCAGGGGAAGATGAAAAAATTAAAAGTGCTCACTTTGACTTAAGGCAGAATCGCAGTCCAGCGTCTCAAAGGCCGGCACAGCTATACCTTGCCAGCGCCGGCTGCTTGAGTTTTGTAGGGCAGGAGGCGCGACTTTTTGCAGACATGTTCACGTCATCAAAAGTCTCAGTGCCCTTTGGAGGTCATTCATTTATATATATATATATATATATATATATATATATATATATATATATATATATATATATCAAAATACCTGTGCTTTGCAGCGGAGTAATTGTATGTTGAAAAAGTAATGAAAAGAAAAGGAAACATTTTAATAATAACGTAATATGATTTGACATTGTCATTGTCATGAGTGTTGCTGTCATATATATACACTGCTCACAAAAATTAAAGAAACACTTTAAAGAAAGACATTAGATACATCAGATCTCAATATGAAGTTGTATATCTATACAAATAATGGCAGAGCAATGTCTTAGGAACAAAAGGATGCCAAGACTTTTAATGGAAATAAAAGTTTTTGCTGCCTACAGAGGGCTCAATGTGTAGACACCACTAAAATCAGAGTGAAATGAAGATGTGGCAGGCTAGTCCATTTTTTCAAAAACTTAATTTCTGCTACTCAAAATGCTTTTCAGTATCTTGTGTGGCCCCACGAGCTTGTATGCATGCTTGACAAGCGTCGGGGCATGCTCCTAATGAGACGACGGATGGTGTCTTGTGGCATTTCCTCCCAGATCTGTATGAGGGCATCCCTGGGCTGTTGTACAGTCTGAGGAGCAATCCTGGCGGCGCCTAATGGACTGAAACATAATGTCCCACAGATGTTCTATTGGGTTTAAGTCAGGGGATCGTGAAGGCCATTCAATTGTTTCAATTCCTTCATCCTCCAGGTACTGCCTGCATACTCTTGCCACATGAGGCCGGGCATTTGCCGCGGCATTAGGAGGAAACCAGGACCTACTGCACCAGCGTAGGGTCTGACAATGGGTTCAAGGATTTCATCTCCGATACCTTATGGCAGTCAGAGCACCATTTCCTCGCGGTAGATGTCTGTCGCGTCCCTCCATGGATATGCCTCCCCAGACCATCACGCGACCCATCCCAAAACCTGTCATGTTGAGCAGCGTTGTAGGCAGCATATCGCTCTCCTTGTCTTCTCCAGACTCTTTCACGTCTATCACAGCTGCTCAGGGTGAACCTGCTCTCGTCTGTAAAAAAGTACAGGGAGCCAGTGGCGGACTTGCAATTCTGGTGTTCTTGAGCAAATACCAGTCGGCCTCCGCGATTGCTGGGCAGTGAGCACAGGACCCACTACAAGACGTCGGGCCCTAAGGCCATCTTCATGAAGTCTGTTCCTGATTGTTTGAGGTAGAGGCATTCACACCAGTGGCCCTCTGGAGGTCATTCTGTAGGAGCACGAGCAGTGCTCAGCCTGTTCCGCCTTGAACAAAGGAGCAGGTGTAGGTCCTGCTGATGGGTTGGAGGACCTCCTCACGGCCTGTCCAGCTCTCCGAGAATAACAGCCAGTCTCCTGAAATCTCCTCCATGTTCTGGAGATTGTGCTGGGAGACACTTTAAACCTTCTTGCAGCAGCGTGTGGATGTGCCATCCTGGAGTAGTTGGACAACCTGTGCAACTTCTGTAGGGTTAAGGAGATGCTCCATACTGCCAGTAGAGATGATTACTCAAGCCAAAAACTAGCACAGTGGAAAACCAGCCAAAAAGATCAAGAGGGAGAAACTTGAAATGACCTCCACATGTAAAACCAGTCCTGTTTTGAGGGTTTTCTAATTGTTGCCACTTTAGTGCACCTGTCGTTAAGTCCATGAACACCAATACAGCTGAAAGTGATTAACAATGACCTCAGCTGCTTAACCAACCAGAAAATTATCAGACAGGTTTAATTGACTTCATGCCAGGCCCAATAAAAAAGTGTTCCTTTCATTTTTGTGAGCAGTGTATATATATATATATATATATATATATATATATATATATATATATATATACACATATATATACACACACACATAAACATATATATACATATACACACATATATACAGTACTAGCAGAATAGCTCAAGCTGCAGTGGAGAAGTAGTGTGTTAAACAAGTTATGAAAAAAGAAAATGAAGCATTTTAAAAATAACATAAGATGATTGTTAATGTAATTGTTTTGTCATTGATATGAGTGTTGTTGTCATATCTATCTATATATATATATCTATATCATATATATATATATCTATATCTATATCTATATCTATATCTATATATATATATATATATATATATATATATATATATATATAAAATATATATAAAAATAATACTGCGCTTGCAGCGAGAAGTAAAAAGAAAGAAACATTTAAATAATAACGTAACATGATTGACAATGTAATTGTTTTGTTATTGTCATGAGTGTTGTTGGTATATATATGTATATATATATATATATATATATATTTATATATACACCTATACAAATAGAGACATATATATATACATATATACACATAAATATACACAGTTATATATATATACACATATACACACATACATATATATACATATATATACATATACATATAAATATATATATACATATATATCTACATATATATATTTGGGTGGACTCGAATAAAAAATTAATCCAATTAATTAGAGGCTGTGTAATAATTAATCTTGATTAATCATATGTAATCACACGTAAATTTGCCCAAATCGCAAATGTTTATTTTTAATTTAAAAGGGTTTTAGTGGGCTTACAGATTCAAATAATAGACATGGACATGAATATTGTAAACTCAAGCTCTTTTAATTTCTGAAAAAATGCTTTTAAACTGCATTTGAATTCAAAACAGAAACAAAATATCATCCCTGGTTAAAATTGGGCAGACTTAAAAATAAAGTGGTAGTTTAAGTACTTTAAGTACATTTTCAGAATGGTATTGTCTTTAAATAATAATAACCAAAATTTCAACATAAAGTGCAGTTTTTTCTTCTTAAAAAAATAAGTCAGAAACATAAAAGGTAATTTGACCAACTTAATCTTTAAACTCTGAGTAACCTTAGCCAAAATTATTTTGTACTATAGGCTAAAATATTGTGATCATTGAAAATTTTGTAATTAGATGTAATTAGAATTACTAACGGTCACGAGAAGTCCAATGATCCCCAGTAAGAGCCACAAAGTCCGCTTTCTGTAATGTATCTAATTTTGCTTCCTTTTCAGTGTGCACATAACCATGCTTTTATCAAGGCTTCGCTCGCGTAATCTTTTGAAATGAAATTTTCCTCTGATCAGTCGTGAGGAACGCGTTCTTCATTCCGACTCTAACATTTTTGTAGCTGTGATGTGTGCATCAGTGTAATCGATGTACCAGGAAATCATGCATTGACAAAAGTTCCCTTTGCTTGGAACTGAAAGTGTGATTAAATGTATTTTTTGTTATGGAGTACATGCATCAAAGCTTCTCAGCTGTGCTTGTGCTAAGAAAAGGAAAGATTTTAAAAATAACGTAACATGATTCTGCGTTAACCATATTTTTCATCACGTCCCAAACCAAGGAGATGCAGGGTAAAATGAATCAGGAAGCCGCGCTACATACTCAGTGCATCCCTCTCGGAATCGAACCTTGATGTCGGCGCTAGAGGCTTAAGCCTCTACAATTGCGCCACGGCATGTGGCTTGTCTATTTGAGAGTATGTAGATCGGTGTATATATATATATTTGCAGCGGAGAAGTAGTGTGTTAAAGAAGTTATGAAAAAGAAAAGGGAACATTTTAAAAATAACGTTACATGATTGTCAATATACAGTAATTGTTTTGTGAGTGTTATTGAGTGTTGCTGTCATCAAGGATTTGATTATCATTATTTCTTTCAATCAGGGTCATATTTGTACGATGTGTTGTGTTCAAGTTACATTCCATGTTTGTCAATCGCTGTAAAGATAACAGGTTTCATTCATCGATTCGTTTCTTACTGCATCAATAAACAGCTCGTCTTCCTCTTTATCTGAGATGTGACACACTGCATGCATGGGTTTTTTTTTTACACTGTCTTTCTTCAGCGGGACATTCACTTTTTCCACGCGTGCTTTGTTTCACACAGTAGCTGCATTTATGAATATGCTTGTATGTATCAGACGCTTCATATTTTTTTTGCTGCCTTCTCAATTGTGTAATTCGTTTTTGTTCAGCACTCTTTGGAACTGTTGATTTTTCTGTGCACTGCGCCAGTTCACGTGAGCAGCTTGGTGTTCTTGCATCAAGGTTCCCAGCTGTGCTGGTGCCATCTGTGTGATGTCCACGGCTGTATGTAATGTTAGCTAAGACCACTTAAAAGTTTCTCTGCAGTTTCACTGAGTTTGTGCCAAACACCACCCTGACCATCTCATCTTCCTCTGCATAAGCACAGTCCTTCACCCGTGAATATTTAGCAGCAGTGTTTCTATTGGATTGCTGAAGGATGGCCTTATATGGGCAGGCACTAAATTACAAACGCCAGCGGAAGCCTGTCTATGAACTTAATTTAAACTTTAGGTTTACACCGTGCTTTGTTTCCGAAGTAGCAGCACTCATGAATATAATTGTATATGTCAGTCACTCGCTTCTTATTGTTTCGCTGCCTTCTCAATTATATAATGCATGTTTTCTTCAGCGCTTTTTGAGCTCCTCCTGGTTTTCTACCTGCTGCGCTGATAGTCAGTTCACGTGGATTACGTGGGAGG
>NW_024382367.1:0-22000 GCF_016835505.1 Polypterus senegalus
TTAAAAATGTGTTTACACGAATTACTGTAGAAACGGAACACACGTGAAAATGCGTGTATTCCAAATAATGATCTATTATTTCCACTCTAAAACTCCAATCCATTTAAGGTGGGACGGACCTACGAGTTTTTTCGTAGGCTCTGGTAATTCTAGTGTTAAAAACCATGGCGATCCCACCTCCACGGCCGGTGTGCCACGGTGTGCTAATGAAAGAGCGGTCCTCGGGACACAATTCTATCAGATTAGTAAAATCAGAATCACACTGCCAAGTCTCTGTCAGGAACACAAAATCCAATTTATTACTAGTAAAAAAGTCATTCAAAATAAATGACTTGTTTGCAATAGAGCGTGCATTAATCAGTGCTACCTTAGCTGGTAGAGTCATAGAAACAGCAGCCTTCAAATTAGCATTTTATGGAATACGAGGATAGCACGGAGATGCCCGGGATTACTCCCTCGGAGAACTCGGCGTCTTGGTTGGGGAGTGGGAAGCAACACGTCAGGTAATCCCGGCGGAACAGGTCTCAAGCACGTCGGCCTTCTCAGATAATCCTTAGATAAAGATGGATGATCCACATCAGAAACACAGCGGCATAGATGCCGAAACCTTGCATGCACACCTGCCCTTTTTCCACGTTTCCTCCGACGGGACCGCAGGTTGACTCGGGTGCCGCTGAAAAACATAGCATTCACAAACGGCAGAGGAAAAAAGATATACTTGTAATGCTGAGGGAAATTTTCCATTGCTGATCTAATGTTGATCAATGAAATGCGATCGTACTCGTACACTAACGCGGCTGGAAAACCGCGTATGACTAGTGTCACAAAATAAACAAAAAACACAAAAATATCCCACAAACTCAATGAGCGGGGCAAGACAAGCGCAAAGGCATAGCCTAACAGAGGCGCCATTTTTGAAATGAAAGCCATTCCAAGCAGAGCAGCTCACTACTGAAAATGGCAAATATAGGAGGCAGTCGGAATTGAACCGGGGACTTTTGAAGTCACAAATCTACGCTATGCCACGGAAACTATTGTATCATCCTTGAACCTTTTGTGAAAGTGTTTATTTGATCTTTGGACTTCAGGCTTCACACATTATATAGTTTATAACAATATTTTGTCATCTACTACTATATATATGAAAAACGTTTCTGTTTTAACAATGTGTTTGTACAGATTATTGTAGAAACGGAACACACATGAAATGCATGTGTTCCAAATAACGATCTATTATTTCCACTCTAAAACTCCAGCACTTCACTCCCAGATAAGCAATCAAGGCTTGAGCTAGGAGAACTTTGTGCACGTTCTGAGGCAGTGGGTGATGGGATACCAGGCTGCTTGCTGCTTGTCTTTATCGGCACATTTACAGGACAAAGACGCTGATGGAGAAGTGCAAATGGATTTAAGGTGGACCAGATCTACGAGTTTTTTCGTAGACTCTGGTAATTCTAGTTTTAATCATTTCTTTTAGAACATTAGAACATTAGAACAATCTAGACGAGAACAGCCATTCAGCCCAACAAAGTCGCCAGTCCTATCCACTTGTTTCCTCCAAGAAAACATCAAGTCAAGTTTTGAAAGTCCCTAACGTCTTACTGTCTACCACACTACTTGGTAGCTTATTCCAAGTGTCTATCGTTCTTTGTGTAAAGAAAATCTTCCTAATGTTTGTGCGAATTTACCCTTAACAAGTTTCCAACTGTGTCCCCGTGTTCTTGATGAACTCTATTTTAAAATACAAGTCTGATCCACTGTACTAATTCCTTCATAATTTTAAACACTTTAATCATGTCACCTCTTAATCTTCTTTTGCTTAAACTGTAAAGGCTCAGCTCTTTTAATCTTTCCTCATAATTCAACCCCTGTAGACCTGGAATCAGCTAGTCGCTCTTCTCTGGACCTTTTCTAGTGTGCTATGTCCTTTATGTAGCCTGGAGAAAAAAAAAACTGCACACAGTACTCAAGATGAGGCCTCACCAGTGCATTATAAAGGTTGAGCATAACCTCCTTGGACTTGTACTCCACAGATCGTGCTATATAACCTAACATTCTGTTAGCCTTCTTAATGGCTTCTGAACACTGTTTGAAGTTGATAGCTTGGAGTCCACATGACTCCTAAATCCTTCTCATAAGGTGTACTCTCGATTTTCTGACCACCATTGTATATTCAAACCTAATATTTTTACTTCCTATGTGTAATACTTTACATTTACTGACATTAAATTTCATTTGCCAAACCCAAGCCTGAATGCTATCCAAGTCCTTCTGTAATGATATAACGGATTCCAAATTATCTGCTAATCCACCTATCTTGGTATCATCTGCAAAAACTTAACCAGCTTGTTACTTATATTCCTATCCAAATCATTTATATATATTAAAATAACAGGCCCTAGCACTGACCCCTGTGGAACACCACTCTTAACATCGGCCAGTTCTGATGAGGTTCTCGCAATTTATCTTGTGGGTCTACTAATATGTCACCTACAGCGTGATCAAATGCTCTAAAAAAAGTCTGCATAACCCAGTGGGTCGCCTGAAAATAAAGGGACCTATCTGTGTGGTATTTCACCACAAGGCGCAGGAGGTGCTGGAGCAGGAGCTATCCTTTGTTGTGTTAATGATTTAGCCATTTCACTGATTGCTTTCTGACATTCTGCATGATTTTTCTGACATTTGGCTTGATTCTTTTGATATTTGACTTGATTCTGTGGTAGTACATCTAGTATATCATTTTCTGGAGCTCTGCATGTCTGCCATTGCTCTAGCGGAAGGTTGTTTCGATCGTACCTGTTTTTTTAGTATAAACTCAAGCTCATGAATCTTTTGTAGAATTATATTGAATTCCATCTGTTCAAATGTGACTGTCGAAGAAGGTGATGATGCGCATCGCTTTTCTGGGCAAAAGAGTCACATTTAATATCAAGAGCTTGCTTTAACTGAGGAGAAACTTTTCATGCTCTTGACTTTGTACGATCCTGTTATTGCAGTTGCATCTCTCGGAACTGATTAACTAACTGTTCATCAGGGGCCTCATGTATAACGGCGCATAGAACTCGCACTATAACATGGCGTAAGCACAAAAAGCGAAATGTGCTTACGCACAGAAAATCCAGATGCAGGAATCTGTGCGCATACTCAACTTCCACGTTCTTCCGCTACATAAATCCCGATCAGCGTGAAAACTAACGCCGTGCACGCATTTTGTAACACCCCAAATCCTCCCAGAATTACGCCTATTTGAATATGCAAATCAATATAAATCGCCCTTAAGCGCAGCCTTCTGTGAAAAGACAATGGGAAAAGCACGGGGAAAATATAAGAATTTCAGCGAATACCAAGTGGAGGCAAAGGAAAAACATACTATTTGTTCAAATAAACCGTGGTATAACCAACAAAATGAAGTTGATCGCGTGACATAGCGTGTTGGAGAAACTTGAAAGCTCACATTAACAAAATCGCACAGTGCCGGAAATAAAAAAGAAGTCACATATCAAAGTCGCCGTGAAAAGCCGAGTTGTAAGCCCACTGTCTGAGTGTCATATGAAAGCTTATTAGGGTACAGAGAAAAAAGGCACACGGTGGGGAAAAGCACGAAATGTCAACTTTAATCTCGAATTTTCCACTTTAATCACGTAGTTTATTTTGTCATTTAGTAGAACATTATAAACTTCATCTTAAAATCGTTTAATTAACCAGTTTCTCAAAATTACATCGTAATTAAAGTAGCACGTTAAATGCTTTGTTTTGTATTTGATCTTCTACTCGTATGTGATCTATGTGTGTGAATCACTACTTGCTTCTTAAACTGGCTCTCTTCCTCCAAATGGACACAGAGTCCATTACATTTGTGATATTACAGCTCTCTGAATAACTAAAATACTGAGATGTATACGTGATGTAATTTTCATGATGATAGGAGCTAAAGCACATTATTAAACATGTGTTTCATGAGCCTCGTGCTCATGACAAGCATTTATCTTTTGTTGAAATTTGTCGCTGCGTTTTTAGCTGTGTTGTTATTTTCTCTTTCTGTTTTATATTCAATATATATTGGCGTAGCGCCCAAGAGTCCTTGCTTTTCTTTCCCCAAGTAACCGATCGCCACACAATCAGCTCTGTAATAGAAGTTAAGCCATCTGTAAGCTTAGCGCCGATTCTTCAAAACGCTTAAAGAACATTGAAATATCTTCAGTAGTACATGTTTAATTATTCTATCCTTCACGCCAGTCCCAGTGAAGAATATAGATTATTTAAATGAAGTTAAAGTTTTATGTGTATAATTTAACAAACATATTTTGCTGCATTTCACCTTAAAAATGATATCGTCATCATATGTAAATATGCGCTTTATAAAGTGGCCCAGGTTGTGAGATATTATAACTGTAGTGCAAGTTTACAGTGGGGTGATTGTATTTATAAGTACAAACCGTTCTACAAGGAGCAATTGATTGAGTGCATTTAAAGTTCTTGGGATTAAACTGTTTCTGAACCGCGAGGTCTGTACAGGAAAGGCTTTAAAACGTTTTGCAATGGCTGAGACAGCGTGTCCTTGAATCCTTAGCTGTATACCGATAATTCTCTTTCCGATCAGCTGCTGCTGTGATTCACACTCAGATACAGTGATATAAATACTCCAAGTCATGCAGTGAGAGCAATATGGAAAAAGATGATCCACTGTGGCAACTCCTAACGGGAGGAGCTGAAAGAAGAAGAAGTGGAAGAAGTGGAAGAAGAAGAAGTGGAAGAAGAAGAAGAAGAAGTGAGAGTAACAACGCTAAAGCAGTTATGGTATTTGGAATACTATGGCTGTTCCCTGAACCATTATATTGTTACGAGTTAATTACAATCATATGCATTACACTAATAAACAATATGCGGTTAGTTTCTGTGTATTTATAAAGCCGCGTCATGAAAATAATGAGTAATCACACAAGAACAGTACCATTGCTTTGACGCTGGGTGCCGCCAGTCTGCTAAACCGAGCGGAGAACTTGCGTACGACAAGGCATGAGGTACCGTGGAAAAGTGCGTGGCTTTACACCAAGTGTAGGTTTTATACATCGCGATTTGAACGTGGAAAAGTTCTTACGCAACATTTCTGTGCGTACGCACCGTTTATACATGAGGCCCCAGATGTGTGTGATAAAAGGCTATTGTATCTTTCAGCCATGTCGCTGTAGCGTCAATAAATTCGTTACATTTCTTGGAGATTTCTGTGAATGTTGTTTTCTGTTTCTTAATTGCGCCTTCTTAACTTAGCGCTGATAATAAACGTTTATGTAACTCCTCAATCTGACTGTGTGTCTCACGAAAAATTTCAAGCTTTTGCACTTCTAAATGATTTTCTGTAGTATCTTTAAGGCTTTCGATTTCAGCCGTAAGCTCAGAAAGCTGATCTTTCCTTCGACTTTTGTGACCTTTAAGATCTCCAATTACATTCTCTGACTTTGAGTCCATACTCGGATCACTCTTGACTTCACTTGGGCTATGCTTAGATGTTGCCATGACAGCAGCTTGAGTAACTGACGCGCGTTTCCTGACAGCAACAAAACGTCACAGTCGACAACAGATGACTTCCTTACAGCGAGGCTTCCATGACTCGGGCAAAGGCACAAGCGATCATCCACAATTTCCTATATAATATCACAGTCTCTTAAAGATTCTCAAGTCCAGGTACAGCGACCTTGCTTTCATTTACAATCATTCAGAGATAGAAGATAAGCGCGCAGTGCCTCGGAATAGCTCAGTTCTTTTTCTTTCATTGCTGAGTTCTGGAGCAGAAGCTTTCTCGATCTCAGATGGTAGTTTCCAGTTCAAGTGCAACGCCTTCAGATGGCAGTTTTCTGATGAAAATGTAGCTGCGTTTTTCCAAAATTACCAAAGTTCAGCAGCTCTAGCTGAAAAATAAGAATCAACAAAAGCCTGATGCAATGAAATGATTCCACAGACAAAATATCTTTGTTTTTAAAAGATGTAGTTAAAATTCAAAGTAAAACAGTTCACACACACACACACAAAAAATTAAAACAGTAAAAAAAGAAAAGTTCTTGTTAAGAAAAGTTCTGCTCAAAGCTTAAATCTTGTTACACAAATCACTTCAAAATGTTCCTGAACCATTTCAAAACGGCAGTCAGAAAACTGTATACCTATCCCATTTCTAAGAAAATGGTTCTTTTAAGTCCCTGTGTACTGGGACCTATTCTAAACGACAACTGAAACAATTAACACACTGTATCTCAGTCATAGCTAGAAAATTCTATCTCTTACTAACTTATAGGGGGAAAAAAACGTTTATTTATATAGCACATTTTCATACAAAATGTAGCTCAAAATGCTTTACATAATGAAGAATAGAAAAATAAGACACAGTAAGAAAATAAAATAAGTCAACATTAATTAACATAGTATAAAAGTAAGGTCCAATGGCCAGGTGGACAGAAAAACAAAAAAACTCCAGACGGCTGGAGAAAAAAATAAAATCTGTAGGGATTCCAGACCATTAGACTGCCCAGTCCCCTCTGGGCCTGAAACTGTCCCCTTTGGATTTAGGGTTCTCACGGAAGGACTTTATGATGATGGTCACATAGACTTCTGGCTTTTAATCCATCCATCATTGTTGCATCATGATGCTTTGAGTTGGTGGTGGTGGCACAACCGGAAAAAGAAACAGAAGAGAGAGTAGGGGTCAGTACGGATTTTAGAGCCACCATGAATAGTTATTATGATGAATTGAACATACAGAGTATCAGGATTAAGTTAAAGTGAAGTTATGAAAAGGCCATGTTAAAGTAATATGTTTTCAGCAGTGTTTTAAAGTGCTCTACTGTATTAGCCTGGTGAATTCCTATTGGCTTGGCAAGCTTTTCCAGATTTTAGGTGCATAGCAGCAGAAGGCCGCCTCACCACTTCTTTTAAGTTTTGTTCTTGGAATTCTAAGGAGATACTCATTTGAGGATATAAGGTTACGATTTGGAATATAAGGTGTGAGACATTCCGATATATAAGATGGGGCAGATTATTTAAGGCTTTATAAACCATAAGCAGAATTTTAAAGTCAATCCTGAATGACACAGGTAACCAGTGTAGTGACATCAAAACTGGAGAAATGTGCTCGGATTTTCTTTTCTTAGTTAGGATTCTAGCAGCTGCATTCTGCACTAGTTGCAAACAATTTATGTCTTTTTTGGGTAGTCCTGAGAGGAGTGCGTTACAGTAATCTAGTCGACTTAAAACAAAGCATGAACTAATTTCTCAGCATCTTTCAGTGATATAAGAGGTCTAACTTTAGCTATGTTTCTTAAGTGAAAAAATGCTGTCCTAGTGATCTGATTAATATGCGATTTAAAATTCAGATTACAGTCAACAATTACTCCTAAGCTTTTTACCTCCGTCTTGACTTTGAATTCTAATGTATCCAGTTTATTTCTAATAGCCTCATTGTATCCATTATTGTCAATCACTAAGATTTCAGTTTTCTCTTTATTTAACTTGAGAAAGTTACTATTCATCCATTCTGAGATACAAGTCAGACATTGTGCTAGTGAATCAAGAGAATCGGGGTCATCAGGTGCTATTGATAAGTACAGCTGTGTGTCATCAGCATAGCTGTGGTAGCTCACGTTGTGCCCTGAGATAATCTGACCTAATGGAAGCATATAGATTGAGAATAACAGTGGACCTAGGATAGAGCCTTGTGGAACGCCATATTGGATATCATGTGTCTTTAAGTTGTAATTACCACAACTAACAAAGAAATTTCTCCCTGTCAGGTAGGATTCAAACCAATTTAAGACACTGTCAGAGAGGCCCACCCATTGACTAAGGCGATTTCTAAGAATATTGTGATCAATGGCGTCAAATGCAGCACTCAAATCTAAGAGGATGAGAACAGATAAATGGCCTCTGTCTGCATTCACCCGCATATCATTTACCACTTTAACGAGTGCAGTTTCTGTGCTGTGATTTGTTCTAAAACCCGACTGAAATTATCAGAATAGCATGTTTATTTAGGTGGTCATTTAACTGCATAATGACTGCCTTCTCCAGAACTTTGCTTAAGAAAGGCAGGTTAAAGAGGGCCGAGGGGTCGAGATTATGTTTCTTAAGTAGGGGTTTAACTACAGCAGTCTTAAGACAGTCTTCGAAGACCCCCGTATCTAATGACGAATTTACTATGTCAAGAACATTATCAATTAGCACGCCCGATACTTCATTAAAAATAATTTGTTGGTATTGGGTCAAGGACGCAGGTGGAGGGTTTTAATTGAGATATTATTTTTTGTAAATCAAGTAAATCTATCCTAGTGAAAGAGTTTAATTTGTTTATAACAGAATGCTGGGTTTTAGGAGGATCCTTAGTGTTGGGGAGATATATTATGCTATTTCTAATATCATTAATTTTTTGATTGAAAAATACAGCAATAGCCTCACAGGTTTTACTGGAAGTACTTAGGAGGCATTCCTTTGAGTTACCTGGGTTTAGCAGACGATCTATCATAGAGAATAAGACTCTGGGATTACTAGCATTGTTATTTATAATCTTAGAGAAATAGCAGCGCCTCTCAAGACGGACAGTGTTATTGTATTCTGTTATTTTAACTTTTAATATTTCATAGTGGATAGTTAGTTTAGTCTTCCTCCATTTACGCTTAGCTCTACGGCATGTTCTCTTTAAATCCAACACTTTTGGGTCTTCCATGGTATAATAATGCTAGAAGATTTTTTAACTGTCTTTTCAGGTGCAACTATGTCAACAGCAGCTCTCACTTTAGTATTAAATCTTTCACCTTACTATTTACATTATCCTCGTATTATAGTTGGCACTATAAACGGACTGATTGCTTAGAATGTTTGTAAGTTTTAAAGCTGCTGTTGAGTCAAAGAAACGTTTTTTAACAATATGCTTCTCATGGGTGTTTTTTATCATTATTTCTATATTAAAAAGTAGAAGAAAATGGTCTGATAGACCAATATCAATGATCTGCTTTATATCAACTTTAAGTCCTTTAGTAATCACTAAGTCTAACGTATGACCTGCTTTATGTGTAGGCTGATTAACGAGCTGTCTCAAATCAAAAGAGTCCAGGAGGTTCATAAATTCTTTTACTTTTAGGTCACACTGATTATCTGTATGAAAATTAAAGTCTCCAACTATTAGGAGTGTGTCATAGTTCGTAATTAAAATTGACATTAAGTCAGAGAAAAGACTACAGTAATCCCTCCTCGATCGCGGGGGTTGCGTTCCAGACCCCCCCGCGATAGGTGAAAATACGCGAAGTAGAAACCATATGTTTGTATGGTTATTTTTATATATTTAAGCCATTATAAACTCTCCCACACTGTTTATAAATATTCCCCGCAGAGTTATACAGCATAATCCTGTTGTATTCTCTTAGATATTAGGTAAGATTCACTGAAATTATGTATATAAACACACTGTTTATATACAGTAAAACCTAAATATTATTTTAAAGATATTGAGTGTCTCCGATATCACATGTTACAGCCATTACGATAGACAGGCTACCAGCAGTAAATACGTACAATGCAAGAAAAATAGTATACAGTAAATGTGTGTACAGTGACACTAAACGTACGTACATGTACTAAGTACTGTAAGTAGAAAATTAATTATGGCTACTCACCAACAATGACACGATGACTTGTCCGATAACAATGAGTTTTATTTTACTGCACAACAAAGGAGAGCGTTACAGCCCCTAAAGGAGCCACTTCAGGCGATTGTGTAGCACTGCCGTTGTTCTTCTTCTGGCAGTCTTCAATCCTAATCCCTAAAGCAGATTCCATCCAGACTACTGCCTTATTACATCCACTTACAACTCGTTTTGCACCCTGGTTAAAAGGACACTGTGGCTGTAGATCTTATATTCCTTTCCTACTTTTTAAATAAAAAGAATCATAGCCTTCAACAAATCCAAAACGTTTACCTTTTTGGCAATCGTTAACATCTTCCGTTTGAGCTTGGGCACGGCCCCTGAAGCAGTAGCAGATCGTTTTGGAGCCATAACGAAGGGCTTGACTATGCACAAAGATAAACACAAAAGAGCACAACTCTTTACACAACTAAACACGTTGATGCTGAATGAGCGAGACGAGACTTCCTGGTTAACACTGCATTCAGCAGGCAGGAACTTAACTGCGTGCTCTGATTGGTTAGCTTCTCAGTCATCTGGCAATAGCGTCCCTTGTATGAAATCAACTGGGCAAACCAACTGAGGAAGCATGTACAGGAAGTAAAAAAGACACATTGTCTGCAGAGCCCGCGAAGCAGCGAAAAATCCAGCGTTATATATTTAGTTATGCTTTCATATAAAATCCGCGATAGAGCGAAACCGCGAAAGTCAAAGCGCGATATAGCGAGGGATTACTGTATATCATTATCTGGCTATGAATGAAAATGATATTCTATTCAAATTAAGCAAACACTAATATGAGTTTAACTGAAAGCTTTAACTTTATATGATTGGTTTTTACAGAGAGAATATACAGCAAAGTTGCCATCTTACTTTACCCTGCTTTAAGTATATTTTTTTTTCAACCCATATTCTAATACATACATGCTGCTGTATGCAATAGAATTCAGCTTTTCCCATATATGGGACTGTCTTTGGTGGGGAGGGGTGTTGTTTTAACTGCATTATTAGGTTTTGAAAACATTTTGTAAAAGAGAATCTATACTAATAAAAGGCAAAGCCCTCACTGACTCACTCACTGACTGACTCACTCGTCACTAATTCTCCAACTTCCCATGTTGGTGGCAGGCTGAAATTTGGCAGGCTCATTCCTTACAGCTTACTTACAAAAGTTGGGCAGGTTTCATTTCGAAATTCTACGCGTAATGGTTATAACTGGAACCTATTTTTTCTCCATATACTGTAATAGACTGCAGCACGATGGCCGTGTGAGGCGGAGTTATGTGTCACGTCATCACGCCTCCCACGTAATCACGTGAACTGACTGTGAAGGCAGTACGTAGAAAACAAGGAGGAGCACCAAAGAGTGCTGAAGAAAACATGCATTATACAATTGAGAAGGCAGCGAAACAATAAGAAGCGAGCGAGTGACGCATACAAGCATATTCATAAGTGCAGCTACTGCGGAAACAAAGCACGGTGTAAACCGTAAGTTTAAATTAAGTTCATAGACAGGCTGCCGCTGGCGTTTGTCATGCCCACTACTAATACTAAAGTTAGGGATACAAGTTTAATGAGAAGACGCAGGGTATAAACGAGAGTTTTGATAACTTTGTAACTAAGTTAAAATTGCTGGTGAAGGACTGTGCTTATGCAAATTCCGAGACTGTGTTTGTGGGGGGGATTGACTTCATCATCTCCCCTCCCATTCACCTCATTTCATTCACTTCATTTCGCTCTGAGCTGAGCTCTGCAGCTAACGAGTCCTCTGGGAAGCAACTTTGTGGCAGCTGCCACCAAATACTCACAGAAAAATCCACAAATTAATACACATGCTGTCTCTAGGGTTTCTCCACACTCTGAATCCTCCAGGCACTACTGAGCATAATCTAATTTTGAGGGTTGGGACACCACTAATATTACTGAAAACGTTACAGCCACGAGACTTTGTAGCGGCACGAGACTTCAGGTCGCGTGTCTGCAAAGAACCTAATTGAGGCAACTATTTTTACTGGCAGTTGCTCAGGGGAGAGTTTGTATTCCTCGCATCCCCGTTATACTCTCTGATCTCCCATTTCAATTCAAATGCCTCCAATTTCCAGTAAGGCTCTGCTTGATGACAATTAATAAGTCTCAGGGACAGACCCTAAAAAGGTTACATTGACAATCATGTTACGTTATTTTAAAATGTTTCCTTTTCTTAGCACAAGCACAGCTGAAAGCTTCGATGCATGTGCTCCATAACACATTCAAAAAATAACGCATTTAATCACACTTTGCATTCCAAGCAAAGGGGAACTTTTGTCAATGCATGATTTCCTGGTACATCGATTACATTGATGCACACATCAGAGCTACAAAAATGGAAGTGTCTGAAGAAAGCGCGCTGCTAGGACTGATCGGAGGCAAATTTCATTTCAAAAGACTACCCGACAGAAGCCTTGATAAAAGTGTGGTTTTGTGCAAACTGTGCAAAAAGGAGTTTGCAGACCACCGAAGCACTTCAACCTTATGGTACCATCTAAATGCAAAACATGTTACAGCGAGCACAGAAACTGTGTATGCTGTTAGCACTAACAGTGCGAGTTGAGTACCAACAAAAGGTGTCGGCAGCCCAAACCTGATGAAATGACTGGCTTCAGGACCAAAATTAGTAAGTCAACATCGGTCAAACATACAAATTCTTTCGCAAAATGGATTGCTTTGGACTGTAGACCACTAACAGTGGTGGAAGATAGGGGGTTAGAAAATGTGCTACAATTAGCGTCAGGTGATCCAACTTTCCAACTACCGTGCCGAGAGACTATTTCAAGTAAAATTCAACAGCTTTATGACACTGAAAAGCAAGAAAATTTAGATGCATTACAGAAATCGGACTTTGTGGCTCTTACTGGGGATCATTGGACTTCCGTGACCGTTAGTAATTTTACTTACATCTAATTACAAAATGTTCAATGATCATGCTGTTTTAGCCTAATATACAAAATAATTTTGGCTAAGGTTACTCAGAGTTTAAAGGTGAACAACAACAACAACATTTATTTATATAGCACATTTTCATACAAACAGTAGCTCAAAGTGCTTTACATATTAAAGAATAGAAAAATGAAAGACATAATTATAAAAAATAAATCAACATTAACATCGAATAAGAGTAAGGTTCAATGGCCAGGGGACAGAAAAACAAAAACTCAGACGGCTGGAGAAAAAATAAAATCTGTAGGGATTCCAGACCATGATACCGCCCAGTCCCCTCTGGGCATTCTACCTAACATAAATGAAACAGTCCTCTTTGGATTTAGGATTCTCACGGAAGGGCTTGATGATGATGATGATGGTCACGTAGACTTCTTCCTTTTAATCCGTCCATCATTGTTGGAGCATCATGAAGCTTTGAGTACGTGGAGGTGGCAGGCCACCACCACAAAGAAACCGGAAAAAGAAACAGAAAAGAGAGTAGGGGTCAGTACCGATTTTAGAGCCACCATGAATAGTTGTTATGATGAATTGAACATACAGAGTATCAGGATTAAGTTAAATTACGATTAAAATGAAGTTATAAAAGGCCATGTTAAAGTAATGTGTTTTCAGCAGTGTTTTAAAGTGCTCTACTGTATCAGCCTGGCGAATTCCTATTGGCAGGCTATTCCAGATTTTAGGTGCATAACAGCAGAAGGCCGCCTCACCACTTCTTTTAAGTTTTGTTCTTGGAATTCTAAGGAGACACTCATTTGAGGATCTGAGGTTACGATTTGGAATATAAGGTGTCAGACATTCCGATATATAAGATGGGGCGAGATTATTTAAGGCTTTATAAACCATAAGCAGAATTTTAAAGTCAATCCTGAATGACACAGGTAACCAGTGTAGTGACATCAAAACTGGAGTAATATGTTCTGATTTTCTTTTCCTAGTTAGGATTCTAGCAGCTGCATTCTGCACTAGTTGCAAACGATTTATATCTTTTTTGGGTAGTCCTGAGAGGAGTGCGTTACAGTAATCTAGTCGACTGAAAACAAACGCGTGAACTAATTTCTCAGCATCTTTCAGTGATAAAGAGGTCTAACTTTACTTATGTTTCTTAAGTGAAAAAATGCTGTCCTAATGATCTGATTAATATGTGATTTAAAATTCAGATTACAGTCAACAATCACCCCTAAGCTTTTAACTCCGTCTTGACTTTTAATCCTAATGTATCCAGTTTATTTCTAATAGCCTCATTGTATCCATTATTGCTGATCACTAAAATTTCAGTTTCTCTTTATTTAACTTGAGAAAATTACTATTCATCCATTCTGAGATACAAGTCAGACATTGTGTTAGTGAATCAATAGAATCAGGGTCATCAGGTGCTATTGATAAGTACAGCTGTGTGTCATCAGCATAGCTGTGGTAGCTCACGTTGTGCCCTGAGATAATCTGACCTAACGGAAGCATGTAGATTGAGAATAACAGCGGACCCAGGATAGAGCCTTGTGGAACACCATATTGGATATCATGTGTCTTGAGTTGTAATTCCCACAACTAACAAAATATTTTCTCCCTGTCAGGTAGGATTCAAACCAATTTAAGACACTGCCAGAGAGGCCCACCCATTGACTAAGGCGATTTCTAAGAATGTTGTGATCAATGGTGTCAAATGCAGCACTCAGATCTAAGAGGATGAGAACAGATAAATGGCCTCTGTCTGCATTTACCCGCAAGTCATTTACTACTTTAACGAGTGCAGTTTCTGTGCTGTGATTTGTTCTAAAACCTGACTGAAATTTATCAAGAATAGCATGTTTATTTAGGTGGTCATTTAACTGCATAATGACTGCCTTCTCTAGAACTTTACTTAAGAAGGGCAAGTTAGAGATGGGTCTAAAATTTTCAAGAGCGAGGGTCAAGATTATGTTTCTTAAGTAGGGGTTTAACTACAGCAGTCTTAAGACAGTCTGGGAAGACCCCAGTATCTAGTGACGAATTTACTATGTCAAGAACATTATCAATTAGCACGCCTGATACTTCTTTGAAAAACCTTGTTGGTATCGGGTCAAGGACGCAGGTGGAGGGTTTTAATTGAGATATTATTTTTGTAAATCAGGTAAATCTATCCTAGTGAAAGAGTTTAATTTGTTTATAACAGGATGTTGGGGTTTAGGGGATCCTTAGTGTTGGGGAGATATACTATGTTATTTCTAATATCATTAATTTTTTGATTGAAGAATACAGCGACAGCCTCACAGGTTTCACTGGAAGCACTTAGGAGGCATTCCTTTGAGCTACCTGGGTTTAGTAGGCGATCAATTGTAGAAAATAAGACTCTAGGATTACTAGCATTGTTATTTATAATATTAGAGAAATAGCAGCGTCTCTCAAGACGGACAGTGTTATTGTATTCTGTTATTTTGACTTTTAATATTTCGTGGTGGATAGTAAGTTTACTCTTCCTCCATTGACGCTCAGCTCTACGGCATGTTCTCTTTAAATCAGACACTCTTTGGGTCTTCCATGGTATACCAATGCTAGAAGATTTTTTCACTGTCTTTTCAGGTGCAACTATGTCAACAGCAGCTCTCACTTTAGAATTAAATCTTTCCACCTTACTATTTACATTGTCCTCGCTATTATAGCTGGCACTATAAACGGACTGATTGCTTAAAATGTTTGTAAGTTTTAAAGCTGCTGCGAATCAAAGAAGCGTTTTTTAACAATATGCTTCTCATGAGTGTTTTTTATCATTATTTCTATATTAAAAAGTAGAAGAAAATGGTCTGATAGACCAATATCAATGATCTGTTTTATATCAACTTTCAGTCCTTTAGTAATCACTAAGTCTAATGTATGACCTGCTTTATGTGTAGGCTGATTTATGAGTTGTCTCAAATCAAAAGAATCCAGGAGGTTCATAAATTCTTTTACTTTTAGATCACACTGATTATCTATATGAAAATTAAAGTCGCCAACTATTAGGAATGTGTCATAATTAGTAATTAAAATTGACATTAAGTCAGAGAATTCCTCAAAAAACGACGCGTTATATTTAGGAGGTCTATACACGGATAGTATTAGAACTTGAGAATCTCCATGAATAACAACGTGAGATACTCAAAGGACTTGAACTTACCAAAACTGACACACACACACATATATATATATATATATATATATATATATATATATATATATATATATATATATATATATATATATATATATATATATATACTAATAAAAGGCAAAGCCCTCACTCACTCACTCACTCATCACTAATTCTCCAACTTCCCGTGTAGGTAGAAGGCTGAAATTTGGCAGGTTCATTCCTTACAGCCTCCTTACAAATGTTGGACAGGTTTCATTTCGAAACTCTACGCGTAATGGTCATAACTGAAAACTGTTTTTCTCCATTTACTGTAATGGAGATGAGTGTGAACGCCGTGGGGGCAGAGTTTAGGTGTGACATCATCCGCCCCCGTAATCACGCAGTACATAGAAAACCAGGAAGACCTCCAAAAGCGCTGAAGAAAACATGCATTATATAATTGAGAAGGCAGCGAAACAATAAGAAGCGAGCGAGTGACATATACAAACATATTCATGAGTTCTGCTACTTCGGAAACGATGTAAACCTACACTTTAAATTAAGTTCATAGACAGGCTGCCGCTGGCGTTTATAATTTAGTGCCTGCCCATATAAGGCCGTCCGTCAGCGGCAATCCAATAGCAAACTCACACTAAATATTCACGGGTTAAGGACTGTGCTTATGGAGAGGAAGATGAGATACAATACAATACAATACAGTTTATTTTTGTATAGCCCAAAATCACACAGGAAGTGCCGCAATGGGCTTTAACAGGCCCTGCCTTTTGACAGCCCCCCAGCCTTGACTCTCTGAGAAGACAAGGAAAAACTCCCAATAAAAACCTTGTAGGGAAAAATGGAAGAAACCTCGGGAAAGGCAGTTCAAAGAGAGACCCCTTTCCAGGTAGGTTGGGCGTGCAGTAGGTGTCAAAAGTAGGGGGTCAATACAATACAATATACACAACAGAACAATTCCTTAAGACAGCATAATAAAAATTTTAGAATTACGGTTTAACAGTAGATGATATGACATAATTAGGTTTGGATATTTTTAGAGTCCTGGAGACCTCATCCATCTAGCTGCATCTCCATTTGGCCATGCCACGGCTGAAACATTGCTCCGATGAAAGGACCCCTCTTTCCCATGATTCCTGTGATCCTCCATCAGGGATGACTTTACCATAGGCAGGCAAACAACTTGGCAGGTGGGCGTGGCACCAATGGCCACATTTGGGTACCGAGAAAAGAAACAGAATAGGTGAGGGTTAGTATTCAAATATAATTATCATGTTACTTATGTTATAGTGCTAATGACTAACAACAGAGATGCAGTATGTACAGTTAATCAGCAGCTCTAGTCAGGATATGCTAAACTGAAGTAGTGAGTCTTCAGCCGGGATTTAAAGGCTGAGACCGAGGGGCATCTCTTATGGAAGCAGGAAGACCATTCCACAGTTTAGGGGCCCTGTAACTAAAAGCTCGACCTCCCACTGTTATTTTATTAATCCTTGGAATCCTAAGCAGACCGGCATCTTGAGATCTTAATGTGCTCAGGTTTGTAAGTCATGATAAGTTCAGACAAGTAAGCGGACCTTGGCCATTTAATGCTTTATATGTTAAAAGGAGGATTTTGAAATCTGCCCTAAACTTAACTGGGAGCCAGTGTAAAGATTTAAGAACTGGGGTTATGTGTTCATATTTTCTTGTTCTTGTAATAATTCTTGCAGCGGCATTTTGGATTAACTGGAGGCTGTATAGAGAACAGTTTGAACAGCCAGTGAACACCGCATTGCAGTAGTCAATCCTACTAGAGATAAATGCATGAATTAATTTCTCACAATCCTGTTTATTTAGAAAGCCTTAATTTCCTAATATTTTTAAGATGGAAAAACATGTTTTGGACGACTTTGTAATATGCGCTTTAAATGACATGCTAGAGTCAAAGATAACTCCTAGATTGCGGGCTGATTCAGTAAAATTAATTGGGATTCCAACTGAGTTAAATGACGACAAAATATTGCTGTGATCAGCGTCATTCCCTCCAACAATTAACATCTCTGTTTTATCTGTATTTAAAGACAAGTAGTTCTCATTCATCCATTCCTTTAATTCACTAACACAACTAATTAAAGACAACATCGGAGAAACTTCATTTGATTTAAATGAAAGGTATAACTGGGTGTCATCTGCATACGAGTGAAAATTAACATTATGTTTCCTAATGAGAGATCCCAGTGGAAGCATGTAAAGTGAAAACAGTAAAGGTCCCAGTACTGAGCCCTGCGGACACCATATTGAACTTCTGTGTATAATGATGGAGTACTGTCAGCACATTTCTGTACATACTGGAATCGATTTGATAAATAAGAACTGAACCAAGCGAGCACGGGCCTGTAAGCCCAACATCGTTTTCTAGCCTGTGCAGTAAAATAGAATGGTCAATGGTGTCAAATGCTGCACTTAAGTCCAACAACATAATTACAGTGGAATTTCCTTCATCAGAGGATATCAGAATGTCATTTACAACCCGTGTTAGTGCCGTTTCTGTACTATGACCAGTGCGAAAGCCAGACTGGAATTTCTCAAATAAATTGTAATGCGTAAGGTGTGACTGAAGCTGACTGGCGACTACTTTTCTAGTATTTTAGAGAGAAATGGTAAATTTGAAATAGGCCTATAGTTATTTAGTATGTGTGGGTCTAGGTCTGACTTTTTAAGTAAAGGTTTAATGACTGACACTTTTAGTGCATCAGGTACTGTGCCATGCAATAATGAACTATTGATAATGTTTAGAATGGTGCTACAAGAACATCCATTGCACTTTTACTAGTTTTGTTGGCACTGGATCTAGGGAACAAGTAGTGGGCTTCATTTTAGTAATTAAAGTTAAGACTTCCTGCTCAGTTACAGGATTAAAATTATTAAAGTGCTGAATGCAATGTGAGCAGGGTCTGCTAAGCTAGTATTTGGTTTGTACTGTGATGCTGAGATCTGGGATCTTATATTTTTAATTTTCTCATTGAAGAAGTTCATAAAGTCTGTACTGCTAATATCTGTTGGTATTTTGCACTGTTGATCTGAATTCCCATTTGTTAATTTAGCCACTGCTCTAAAAAGTACCCTAGGATTTTTATTATTGCTATCTATTAATGTAGAATAGTATTCTGAGCGAGCTTTAAAGAGGGCCTTTTATATTTATTAACACTCTCTGTCCATGCAATTTGAAAGACATGTAGCTTTGTTGTTCTCCATCTGCGCTCCAGTTTTCGACACTCTAATTTAAGAGCTCGAGTGTTTTCATTAAACCAGGGAGAGTTTCTATGTGCTTTGATCACTTTTGTTTTAGGGAGCCACTGTGTCCAGAGCATCTCTCAAGGTCACATTATAATGTGATATTAGCTGATCTAAATTGTTTTCCACGTTTACATTTGATGTTAACTGATCTAAATGGTTTTCCACAATTACACTCGACTTACTCAAGGTATCTATAAATTTTGAAGCAGAATTACAATCTAGATGTCGCACTGTCTTTGTTTTAATCTGCGAGTGCTGGCATGGGCAGAACTAAATCAAACGTAATTAAGAAGTGATCGGAAATAACTACATTTAATGGAGTAATATTTAAATTTTGAATTTCAACTTTGTAAGTTATAATTAAATCTAATGTATGGTTATGATTATGAGTTGGACCTTTGACAATCTGACAAAATCCTACTGAATTTAACAAATAAGTAAAACATTTGCTAAAAGTGTCAGTTTCCACATCAATGTGTACATTAAAATCCCCATCAGAACTACGTGATCATAATTTATAGCCAAATCAGACAGAAGGTTGCTAAATTCAGTCATGAACAATGAATATGGCCCTGGTGGTCTGTAGACTAGCACTATAATTGTGTTGGAATCTGTTTTAATATTTAAAATGAATGCCTCAAAGGATGTAAAGTTGCCTAAATTTTTAGGAGTGATTTGCATTTTGTTACAATGAATTATTCCAAGGCCTCCTCCTCGACCAGAATCTCTAGACTTATGAAGGAACGAGTATCCATCTGGTGACGCCTCAGCTAGGGAACAGTGTCACATTTACTAAGCCAGGTTTCAGTAAGAAGACACAGATCAGATTTTGTACTTAATATTATATCATTTACCAAAACAGCTTTAGTGCCAAGAGAGCGAATGTTCAATAAACAGCATTTAAAACTGCATGGTTCTTTCTGAACTGCTGATATATTTTTGTTTTAATTTGAATTAAATTTCTATTACAGATGCCCCTGGTGGAGTGTCTGGTTTTATCCCTTGGTCTAATTATACACCTTATTTTTGGTTATCAATTAATTTATGGTTTGTTTCAAGACTAAATTTACTGGATGCCCCACAACAGGGATTATGGGTAACAGCTTCAGGAAAATAACAGGTGGGATAAACAACAGCCTGTGATTTAAGATCACATGACTGCGGCCTGGATGGTGCTCTAATCAGTCAACCAGGCAGTTTTGCTGCCATATTTTGGGATAATACATAAGATCCCTCCAGTTAGGATGAAGACCATCTCTTCTGAAAAATCCAGGCCTTTCCCAAAAATCATCCCAATTGTTCACAAATGCTATGCTTTTATTTGCACACCAGGTTTCTAGACAGCAGTGAAAGGAATGCAATCTGCTATAAATCACATCCCTCTATACAATCTTGGTAAGGGACCAGATACAATTAAATTCCGACATTTTGTTTTAGCTTTGGTGCATAGAGAGATGAAGTTCGCTTTAATACCTCAGATTGCTGTAAATAAATATCATTAGTGCCGACATGCAGCAATAAGGTAGATACTTCATCGTCGGCAACACGGTCCAATGCGGCCTTTATGCCAGAAATCTTGGCCCCTGCAAGGCACTTAACATTAACTGCTGGTTTAACATAGTTTGGAATTCTAACATTCCGCACTATGGAATCGCCAATTATGAGCACTTTATTATTCTCAGTTTCCACAGGCGCGCTGCGGAGAGCTGAGAACCTGTTCTGGGTCGAATTGGTGACCTGGGTGCTGGGGACTAAATTTTGGATTCTTAGACCCCCGTCTTACTGTTACCCACTCGCCCTGTGGCTGAATTGGTGCTGCTGATTTCGGCCTCGCACTGACTACAGTGGGACCTGGAGAGACTGAAGCGAATCAGATGTAGCCGAATTGTCTAAACAAACCGAGTCGATCCAATTTTCGGTTTGCCTAATCGCTATCAGATTCCTAACGCGGTCCTCCAATTCGCGTATTTTCCCGACCAACTCTAAATTAACTAAACATTTTTGGCAGGTGAAGCTATCTGCACTGTCGGCCGGAAAACCTGAGCTGTACATACTGCAGGACACACAACATATAAACGTGCCCTCGATGGGCAGAGAGCAGATAGAACTTACATTAAATGTTGAAGTCATCTTTGCCGTTTTATAGGTGCTTCTGCGCTTTCCGTGTTGAGCTGAATCACCGCCGCTTTAAGTTTCCACCACCCGCTAAGCGATCGACTTTAATTTCTCACTGCGGTTATTTCTACTGGTCAGCTGCGGCTTTATCTCAGGTGAACTTGCTCGTGTGCTTTCAAAGGGCTACGTGCCTGTGGGAGACGCCGCCGCTCTCTGCTTCCGCTCGCTGATCCGCTCTCTGCTTCTTTGGTCAGGGTGGTGTTTGGTACAAACTCAGCGAAACTGCGAGAGAAAGTTTTAAGTGCCAGGACTAAGGTAACATTAAATACAGCCATGGACATAGCACGAAATGGCACCAGCACAACTGGGAAACTTCGATGCATGTACACCGAGCGGCTCACGTGAACTGACGCAGTGCACAGATAAAAGCAACAGTTCCAAAGAGCTGAACAAAACCGAATTACACAATTGAAAAGGCAGCAAAAATATGGCGTCTGATACATACAAGCATATTCATAAATCCAACTACTGCGGAAACAAAGCACACGGTGGAAAAAGTTAATGTCCCGCTAAAGGAAGACAGGTGAAAAAAAAACCCGTGCATGCAGTGTGTCAGGTCTCAGATAAAGAAGAAGACGAGCTGTTTATTGATGCAGTAAGAAACGAATCGATGAATGAAACCTGTCATCTTTACAACGATTGACAAACACGGAATGTAACTTGAACACAACACATCCTACAAATACGAACCTGATTGAAAGAAATAATGATAATCAAATCCTTGATGACAGCAACACTCAGTAACACTCACCAAACAAATAATGTATATTGACAGTCATGTTACGTTATTTTTAAAATGTTCCCT
>NW_024382368.1:0-6669 GCF_016835505.1 Polypterus senegalus
GTTTTTTCTTTTTTCTTTTGAGAATATTGTGGATTATATATATAGATAGATAGATAGATAGATAGATAGATAGATAGATAGATAGATAGATAGATAGATAGATATGACAACACTCATATCAATGACAAAACAATTACATTAACAATCATGTTACGTTATCTTTAAAAATTTTTCCTTTTCTTTTTCATAACTTCTTTAACACTCTACTTTTCTGCTGCGAAGTGCGGGTATTCTGCTAGTGTGTATATATATGTTGATATGTGTATATATATGTATATACAGTGGTGTGAAAAACTATTTGCCCCCTTCCTGATTTCTTATTCTTTTGCATGTTTGTCACACAAAATGTTTCTGATCATCAAACACATTTAACCATTAGTCAAATATAACACAAGTAAACACAAAATGCACTTTTTAAATGATGGTTTTTATTATTTTGGGAGAAAAAAAATCCAAACCTACATGGCCCTATGTGAAAAATACTGCCCCTGAACCTAATAAGTGGTTTGGGCCACCCTTAGCAGCAACAACTGCAATCAAGCGTTTGCGATAACTTGCAATGAGTCTTTTGGCCTCTGGAGGAATTTAAGCCCACTCATCTTTGCAGAATTGTTGTAATTCAGCTTTATTTGAGGGTTTTCTAGCATGAACCGCCTTTTTAAGGTCATGCCATAGCATCTCAATTGGATTCAGGTCAGGACTTTGACTAGGCCACTCCAAAGTCTTCATTTTGTTTTTCTTCAGCCATTCAGAGGTGGATTTGCTGGTGTGTTTTGTTGAGCATGGAGCATGATCAGTTACCAAAGTGAAGTTTTGTCCCCACAAAATAAGCGGCCCTTCCACAGCCCACCTAATTGCCAAGCATTCTTTCTCAATTGTAGAATAATTACGTTCCCTAGGAAGTAATTTCCTACTCAAATATGTGATTGGATGTTCTTCTCCATCAAAAATTTGTGACAGGACTGCGTCCACACCAAATGCACTTGCGTCTTTTTGCAAGATAAAATCTTTTGTGAAATCCGGGTTCCTTAGAACCAGGTAAGAAGATAATGCTTTTCTTAAATCGTTGAAAGAACGTTCACAATTTTCTGTCTACAAGATAGGTAGGTTTTTTCTGCCTCTAGTAAGTTCTGTAAGAGGAGCAGCTCTATGTGCAAAATTTGGAATGAATTTTCTGTAGTAACCAGCAAGCCCCAGAAAAGCACATACTTGTTTCTGTGTCTCAGGTCTCGGGTAAACAAGCATTTCTTCTATTTTCCTTAACTGTGGCCTAAGTAAACCCTTGCCCATAAAATAGCCTAAGTAATGAGTCTCGGACATGCCCAGTTTACATTTCTTAGGGTTAGAAGTAAGGCCAGCCTGTCTCAAGCTTTCAAGAACGGCTTGAAGACGCTCTAAGTGTGCCAACCCACCGCAGGACACACAAACACAACCACACACCATGCAAACACTAGGGACAATTTAGAATTGCCAATCCACCTAACCTGCATGTCTTTGGATTGTGGGAGAAAACCGAAGCGCCCAGAGGAAACCCACGCAGACATGGGGAGAACATGCAAACTCAACGGAGGAAGACCTGGGAAGCAAACCCGGTCTCCTAACTGCAAAGAACATGCTTCTACCACTGCACCACCAGTGCCACCCAGCGCTGGAATATATAAAGTCAAAACTTAAATATATAAAGTCAGCGTCGGAATATACAAAATCAGAGCTGGAATATCCATCCATTTCCCAACACGTTGAATCCGACCACAGGGTCACGGGGGGTCTGCTGCAGCCAATCCCAGCCAACACTGGGCGCAAGCAGGAACCAATCCTGGGCAGGGCACATGCATCATTTTCAAAACATTAACCGAACAGTGTTTTTTTAATTTATTTTTCTGAATACGTTTTTGTTAACTTAGTTCAGTTCAGAGTCGTTTCAATCAATATATTTTAACTTTGACTTTATATATTCAGGAATGAGTTTATATACTCCGATGTTGACTTTATATAATCAGGAATGACTTTATAAATTCCGACGTTGACTTTATATATTCAGGTTTGGACTTTATATATTCAAGTTTTGACTTTATATATTCCGACAGTGACTTTACATATTCAAATTTTTACATTATATATTCCAGCGCTGACTTTATATATTCAAGTCTGGACTTTATATATTCCAGTGCTGACTTTATATATTCAGAAATGTATTTGCCTGTTTGGCACCCCATAGTATATGTGTGTGTGTATATATGTACACATGTATGTATGTATATATATATATGCCAGCAACACTCATGGCAATGACAAAACAATTACATTGTCAATCATGTTAGCTTATTATTAAAATGTTTCCTTTTTTTACTTCTCCTTTCTTGGCCTAGGTATTTTGATATATATATATATATATATATATATATATATATATATATATATATATATTGTCACGCATGCGCGAGTAGGAGGCCGCGGACGGATCTTAAACCGCTTCGAAGATGTTACGCGGCAGGGGTAGGCGGGTACTAACCTTTCTCCTTTGTCTCCCAGAAAAAGAGACGCTCTGCCATCATAGCCTGCCTGCAGTACGTCCACTTCCGCCCTTCCTCCACCATCTTTCCTGACGTCAGCAGTCCCATCCTCCCTCACGGTTCCTTCCCAGCATTCCTCCACTTCCAGCTCCTCCTCTATAAAATGGCCGCCCGACACCTCTGAAGGGCGTCGCGCATATGAACCGTTTTGTTTATATTTTGACCTGTTTTCTTTTGAGAATATTGTGGATTGTCTGCAATATCTCGGGGCGGAAAAACCCCAAATCTTTATGTTGTCTATTGCTTCATCTTTTACAGTGGCGTAGTCGGCAGGATTCCAGCCCGAGAGAGATGACTGAAGGGCAAGACCTTAATACAGTGCTGCAGGGGATGAATACCCAGATCCTGGCCCTGCAGCAGGAGCAAGCCACAACCACCAGCGAGGTTGAGAAGCGAAGGCCAGGTTGGCAGAAGCCCGAAGGAGTAAGACCCGATCCGCCTCGTCCAACGCCTCCGCCTCTGGTGCCCATGACAGAGGAGGATGACATCGAGTCCTACCTGGGCATTTTCGAAAGGAAGGCCACCCGGAACAAGTGGCAGCGGTCCGAGTGGGCGTTCATTCTGGCGCCCTACCTGAAGGGACCAGCGCAGTGGGCTTATTATGACCTCCCCGAGGAGGAGGCCGCGAATTATGACCTCCTAAAGAAGGAGATCCTGGCACGCTACGGCATGACGCTGGGCCAGCAGGCGACCGAATGGTGGAGCTGGCAGTTTGACCCGGAGAAGCTGGCCCGTGCACAGGCCTTCGACTTCTGGAGGCAAAATGGATGCAGCTGGTTCGGCGAAGGTCCCCAAGCCCGGAAGGTCGTTAAACAGGTGGCCTGTGAGGGCCTGGTAAGCGCCCTTACCAGCTCCTCGCCCAGCAGGTCCAGCGCCATCCATATAAGGAACATGCCAGGCCTCCTGAAGTCCTGGAGCGTCAGCTTGCAGGTCTACCAAGCCGGGGGTCAGAGAGGCTAGTGCTCATGGAACCGCACGGGGCAGGCCACCCAGAGCCCTCTCGGCGCTGCGGAAGCACCGCAGAGGCCTAAAAGAAAGCTGGCCTCCCGCACTGTTACTTTTAGTGCGGGACCGACCATCTACTGCCTGACCTGTCCCTCAACACCCTAGCGGGCCGATGGACTGCACCTGGGCCACCGCCCGAAGGTACTGTACTCCATCACACCTGCTGGCAGAGTCCAAACACGGGAGTGTGGGTGTTATTAAGCGGGCACTTTCGGTGGTGGCTCTATTTGACTCCGCGCAGCAACATTACAATTACCCTCGCCGTTCACGTATTCTACCGTTGACAGTGGCTTCACAGCACTTACAAGTCACTTGTATGCATGGGGAGACCAAGTCTTACCGCTGTTACATCACATGGAAGGGGCAAGTTTCCAACTTGACGTCGCGGTGTTGCCCGATCCCCCCTATCCAGTAATTTTGGGACAAGACTGGTCGCACAGGAAAAGCGGTAAGACGAACACCGCTCCCGGGGCCTCACTAGGTCTGGTTATAAGGAGGCGAGGCACCCTTCCCGCGGTCTCCACACCATGCTCTGAGGCAAGCCATGATGGCGCAGGCACTTGGGGGAAGTTTCTCAGGCGACGGACTCTGACCCGGAAGCATCCACTGAGGAAGGGACAAGCCAGGGAACACTTCCGCCAACCCGCTCCCAAGACCCCCTGAGCAATTTGGACCACCAATTTCGGTCCACGCCTGCCTCTTTTAAAAGGGAGCAGTGGAATGGCGATTCCTAGCGGTTTGCCGGAATCACGATTGTTCTTCCAGGCAGCTCACAAGGCTGGCGGTTCCATACCACTGAGCCCTTCTTTGTGCTGGAGAATAGTCTGTTGTATTGGGTGTGCAACCCACGAGGGTGTCTTCACGGAGGTTGTTTGCTAGTGCAGCGTACCTTCCGGCGGGAGGTATGTGAACTAGCTCACGCTTGCACCTCCTAAGGCGCCCACCTCGGGGCCGAGAAACATTGGAAGAATCAAGCTCCGCTTTTTACTGGCCAGGATCAGCGAGGAGGTCCGGCGCTTCTGTCAATCCTGTCCGGAATGTCAGATTAAGCCCAGATTCCTAGGAGGGACAGCGCTCCTCGTCCCAATACCCTGATAGAAATCCGTTTGACCCGAATAGGGGTGGACTTAGTAGGACCCCTGGAACCCCTCAAACCGTGGCCACAAGTACATGTTGGTCATGGTAGATTATGCAACCCGATACCTAGAGGCGGTTCCCCTGCAACTCCGCTAACACCAAGAATGCTCATACGAGAATTAGTCAGCCTATTTTCGAGAGTGGATATCCCCAAAGAAGTCCTCCACGGACCAGGGTACTCCCTTCACCTCAATTCGTTCAGGGAGGTTGCCAAATTACTGAGAATAAAGCACCTGAAGGCGTCTGTCTACCACCCTCAAACAGGCGGGCTGGTGGGCTGTTTTAACCAGATGCTTAAACAGATGCTCCGCCAAGGTAGTCAAGCGCCGATGGCAGGGGGTGGGACCAGCTGGTGCTTTTTGCCTACTGGGAGGTGCCCCAGGCCTCTACAGGCTTCTCCCCTTTTGAATTATTGTACGGCTGACAACCCCAGGGACTTTTAGACATACTAAAAGAGGGCTGGGAGGCTGAGGCCCTTCCCTCCTCCAATATTTTGGATTATGTGGCGCAACTGCTCGACAGGCTCGCTAAAATCAGGCCACTCCTAAAAGGACCACGCGTGACTGCTTGCGCAAGCGCGGCCCGGTGTTACAACCAACAACTCCGTCCTCCGGGAGTTCCACCCGGGGGATTGAGTGATGGTGCTTGTTCCTGCCTCCCACTCCTAAGTTGCTAGCTCACTGGCAGGGGCCATACCGAGGTTAAGGAAAGAAAGGGCTGCGTCGACTATTTAGTTAAAGCAACCTAATTATCGACCGAGCAAAAGAGGATCTACCATATGTCAATTTATTTAAAACCCTGGAAGGACAGGGATGAGCCTCCCGACGCTCGTAGATCCCTCTCCCTTTTCACTACTCGTCTGCCCTTAAACTCGGTGACAAGCTGACACCATACAGCGGTGAGAGATAACCCAGGCTATCCATACCATCCCGAGTAGTGAGCGGCGAGTCACGGGCGGATGCGCTGATTGCACACGATATAGTCCACGGACCCGGGTGATCGTCCGGAGAGGCCCTATAGACTCCCGGAGGCAAAACCGCGAAGTGGAACTGGAGGTGCAGCGAATGTGGATATGGACATTGCTCGAGGGAAAGCCATAGCCCTTGGTCCAGCCCAATCATCCTCGTTTCCAAGCCGGAAGGCTCCTGGAGGTTCTGCAATGACTTTAGATGTCTAAACCAGGCCTCCAAGTTCGATGCCTACCCGATTGCACCGCATTGACGACCTGCTCGGCGGCTGGGTGCGGCTCGGTGCTTGACTACTCTTGATATGCCCGAAGGGTATTGGCAAATTCCCTTAACAGCATCTGCAAAGAGAAAGACGGACCTTTAGCACCCCTAGTGGACATTGACAATACAAGGTCCTCCCATTTGGGCTGCACGGGGCTCCAGCGACCTTTCAGCGTCTGGTGGATAGAGTGCTGAAGCCCCACCAGTCCTATAGTGCCACCTACCTGGATGACGTCATCATCTATTCCGGCACCTGGGAGGAGCATCTATTGCAGGTCTCTGCTGTCCTCACGACACTGGCTAAAGCCGGCCTCCGCATTAACCCCCGTAAGTGGTTTTTTTGGCTTAAAGGAGGCCAAGTATTTAGGCTACCTTGTGGGACGAGGACAGGTGAGACCCCAGTGTTCCAAAGTCAAAGACATCCTGGAATGGCCCGTCCAGAATACCAAGAGACAGGTGCAGGCTTTCTTGGGGCTGGCGGTGCAGCCGTTCGTACCCGTTTCTCCCGAAAGGGGCAGCACCCTTGACTAATCTAACAAGAAGGGTGCTCCCCTGCATGTGGTATGGAACGACAAGCGAAACGGCATTCAATGACCTGAAAAAGGCCCTAACGTCGGCACCTGTATTAGGACCCCTGATTTTGGGCGGCCTTTTTAACCCCCCCGGGGCGGGGGGCCGCTGAACCAGGGGGTGGGGCAAACCCCGGGGAGGGGGGAAAGGGGGGA
>NW_024382369.1:0-12088 GCF_016835505.1 Polypterus senegalus
AGATTGAAAGTGGGTTGAAATCAGTGTTGCCTCCCATTTCTGCTACAGAGGAAAAGAAGATTCAGTCCAACATCTCTACTGGAATAAAGAATATGACCGTGGAAGAGGAGAATCAATTTGCCTAAATTCTGTTGCTAGTCCAAAGAGACACTGTCTCTATTTCTAATAGAAAGCATTGCTCATGTACACTTTTTGGTCTTTCATGAAATTGAATAGCCTTAAGGGAAATATTGAAATTGTGCTGAACAGAGCCTGAAGATGGTGTCCTGGGAGTTTTACTTCAAGCCTTATTACCCTACATGGCCAAATTAATCTATTCAGAATAACTTTTGTGGCTTTTTTTGGCAGACCTTTCTGGAAAGCATTCAATCCAAAGTCTTGTTTATAGTTGTACTTCAGTTTCTTTTCCTATTTTGTATTGCAATTTCATCCTATAATTTTCATAAAATGGTTAGATCTTTAAATTGGGTTATTTTGCCCAACTTAAGCCACTAGACTGACCTGGAAGAATCTGATTTTTAAAATTGTTGTACAATCTGATTCTTTTGAAACAATGATGGGGTGCATTGGATTCCAGTTTAGGTATTTTGGATGCTTGTTTTGGTCCATGTGTATCAACTGAATATTCCTGTTTCCCAAGCTCTGCATGGCCTTTTGAATACAATGTTTTGATTTTTCTGCTTAATGGGTATAATTGTCAAACGGTAACTGGCTTTGTTAAAACTGTACTTCAGTGCTGATAAAGTACCTGGATGGCTCATGAATGTGCTGCTTTACTTAATGCACCAAAGGATCAGAATAATGCTGTTTTCAAGATGAAAGTCACTCTGCAGATGTCTTTTCTAAACCTGTTTGTTTGAATAACCTGTTTTGCCAATCTGTGTTCATGCAAAGTAAATGCTGATTTTTAACTGCAATAAGATGTCTGGGTTTTCTTTCTTCTCTGGGGCTCTGTGCCTTCACTCCAACTCTGTACAATCAACCTTAACTTTTTGTAATTCAGAGCTTAATCCAAAGGAACTGGGCTTGTAGGATTAAAGGTTTGTCTTTGTGTACAGTACTGTTTGTTCTACAGGTTTACAAATGTACATAATTGTGCTTTACCAGCTTGTCAGTTTAAACTATTTTCGCTAGTACACTTCATTCTGGGCATTAACCCAGAGTGTAACTCAGGAGGGCATTTTATAGAGCTTCCTTACACTAAACCGGAGTAAGATATGACCACATCCTTCTACTGGATGAAAACGTTGCACTGCACAAAAACATTACTATTTGTAAGGGGGTTAACTTTAGTATTTAAGCATTGGCTACTCTAACATAAAATGAGCAATATTGATGATCATGTGAACTGGTAATCTGACTGGCCACAACACTGCAGTTCAATCGGGCAGGTGGCCCTGCAGGTTCACTGTGATGCAAGGGTGGCAAAACTACAGCAATAGTCCTTTTGACTTTGGCTCCCATAAGTGTGGGATGTGGATGTTAAGTGTTGTGTAGTTCTATAGTTGCACAATGGGCAGGTTGATTGATGTGCTTCTAACACTACGGTTCTATGCACTCCTTTAATGAAAAGTGCAATGAAACATTGGACTGTGTTAACTGTCTCAACGTGTGTCACAAATGTGTACTAAATCTACATTAAGTTGTAACCTTTATATTTAGGTCTGGCATTTTCCATCCTTTTGGGGATTACAGGATTCTTGTCTTTCCTGGTGGGATGAATATAGCTCTGAGGCTACTGGCTACATGTGTTCTGACCTCCAGTCTGTTTTTGGATTTAAAACAGATGATAAATGGTGGGGCTGTGCTAATATGATCCCAGCTCATTTTACATTTTGGTGGGGAGTGCAATAAGGGTTCCAGTGACTCTTGCATTAAGCAGGTGTCCATGTACTAAGTGTTTAACATTACAGTGGTCAGATTAACTTTATTTGACAGACATGGCAATACAATCTCTCCATTTTTCCCCAAGCCATCTTTTATATCCCAGCTTATAGAATGGGTTGTGCCCAGTCAAAGGATGTTCCTAGCCCAATCATCTCCACTGTGTTAGTCTGGAAACCCTAGATCCAGGTATAAACAATCAAGCTTAGCATAATGGTTTGTGTGGAAGGAAAGACTAGACTAAGGGATTTTGTGCCTAGTGGTTTTTGTATGATTTCTAGATTATGTAGCATCAAGGGGTAATGTCTGGTTATGTGTTCAAACATATTTGGACACTAAAAGGTCAAGGGCCCAAGAAGGTCCTGGGTGCTGGTTCAAGAAGTTGGGTGACTATCAGATACTCGGTGAGACTTGAGCTGTCACCTGAAGTATTCTAATGGCCAGGAATATAGTGAATTTTTTTTTTTATATATGTACTTTAGGTATGTGAGCTAACAAAACAATCAGGTGATTGATATGTAAAGCAGAGTAAAATATCTGATGTGTATTAAACCAATGGTGATGTGAATTCAGTTGACTTATGAATCTTTGAGCAGCTGCTGACCTCCCTGGTTGGGGAAGGTTTTCCTTGGAAATTTCCACACAGGGTCCTCCCTCTTCATGAGATTAAAAATACAATGGACACACTTCCTCCTCCCTGGATCTTTGGCTTAATCAACTACTTAAATGCTTGGAGTCCCTAAACTGCTAATTGGCTAGATACTTTATTAATCCCAAGGGGAAATTCACATCATCCAGCAGCAGTATACTGATACAAAGAAACAATATTAAATAGTAATAAAAATACAAAAAGCAGACAATAACTTTAATGTTAGCATTTACTCCCCCAAGTGGAATTGAGTCAAATAGTGTGGGGGAGGAACAGTCTCTTCAGCCTGTCAGTGGAGCAAGAAGGTGACAAAAGTCTGTCACTGAAGCTACTCCTCTGCCTGGAGATGACACTGTGCAGTGGATTCTTCATGACTAGCTGCATTAAAAGAAATCCATGATCAGTCTGCTCTGAATCTGAATAGTATTGGCATAATACAATTTTCTTTAAAACAAAACACTTGAGCAGGGGTGGGGTGCTTTTATACTAACAGAATATAGGAAACGCACACAAATCAGCACAAAAATTCACTCCTATCTAAGATCAAATCTTAATGTTTGATAAATTCAGAGTGTTTAACTTCTATAGACCATCCATTTCTGATCGCTATCTAGACTATGGTATCATCCCTGGTATGTTAAAAGAGGACATTCTTCACTATATCTGCAGGACCAAGTGTGTATTAGGCCAGTTAGGAAATAGTCTTATGGCTAGCATGGACTATTAGATATGCCTGCAATTAAGAGCTGGCATACATTTTTCTAGCTGTGCTAATGTGCCTCGAGTATGACCAAACTTAGAGAGTGAAAAAAGATATATACGTCTTAGACAGAACTTATCTTTAATAGTGTTTTTTTTGTTTTTTGTCTATTGTTGTGTGAACTGTTTTGCTTTGAATTTTTGTAAAACATTTAAAACAAAGATACACACGATTGCCTGAATCATTCTAAGAATCAAACTAAAAGCTGTGGAATGTTGGTAATTTTGCATAAACACAGCTATGCTCATTAATAAAAACATTGCATTACAATTGAATCAGTTGCAATCCTGAATAAAGAAAATAACCATGCATTTCATATGCACAAAAGACTCGCCCCATAAACACCACCATTGACTTATTTAAAGCCACCTCAAATTCTAATGGACCCCTAGTGAAGATAAGATAAGAGTAACACACCTCACTCCTCTCACACACAACACTCCAATTAAAACAAAACTTCCCTATATATATATATATATAAATAAAATCTCTGTAGCTGTGATTTCCTAAAATTAAAGTTCAGCAGCTTCAACTCAAAAAATGGGATTCAACAAAAGCCTCACATGTAGAAATGATTCCACAGACAAAATAACTTTGTTTTCAAAGTTTAAGTTTCAAATTAAAACAGTTCACACAAAAAAAAAATTAAAACAACAAAAAAAAGAAAAAATGAATGTTAAGAGTTAGGTTCAAAGCTTAAATCTTGTTACATCTCAAATCGTTACTACTTAACATTTCTGAACCATTTCTAAATGGTCAGAAAACTGTATGCTTATCCCATCTCTGAGTAGAAAATGGGTCTTTCAAGTCCCTCTTTACCAGGACTTGTTCTTTCCACAACTAAGCTTATTATCGCACTGTTTCTCAGTTATAGTAAGAAGGTTCTATCTCTTACTAACTTATAGGGGGAAAAGACTATACCATAAGTTATGACTATGAAAGAAATTTATATTCTATTTAAATTAAGTAAAAATTAATATGAGTTTAACTCAAAACTTTAACTATCTAAGATTGGCTCTTACAATATCTATATATATATATATATATATATATATAAATAATTCTTTATTATGTTTGAATCAGAAATTATTTATGACCACGTGAAACGACAATTACGTATGACCACAGAACACATTATAATACAGGAACTAATCACTTCATTTGTGGATGCCAGTTTTATATCGTCTTTACGAATTGTTATTATTTGTGTGAGTTATTTTACTAATATTGAAAAGAAATAAACACAAACACACCGATCTATCCCATAGAAGTGAGTCCCACGTCGCCCTCTCCCAACCCTCCTCGCTGGATTCCAGTGCTGAGCCGTCTGCCGCCAGGCATGTTCTGACAGCGAAGTTTTATTTACTCGTCCACGTCACTGTCTTGGAAACTGCCGCATCATAATTTTTTTTTTTTTAATTGCAGTACTTGATAGTAGAAGAAATGAGGAAAACAGCTTTCCATCTTTCTACTTTTTAACTGCGGCGAGCTGTAAACAATGTGAAGACGACACCACGTTTAGCGGCGAGGGGTTGTGAGAACAAAGTGGACACTCGCAGGCGCAAAATTTCGGGCTTCTCCGCCAGGTCAAGAGCTTCGCAGTTTTGTGTGGAGTCCTCTCTTCTCACACTGTTTGTGACACTTTGAGTGCCCCGTTGGCTCCTGGGAGAGTGGAAATCTTTGCGAATGAGTGTAATTGGCACCATCAAAGCAAAGCTCTCTTTGTAAATTGGGCTGCTCAACTACTTACTCTCCCTGAAGGTGAGTTCAGGTCACTAAAACCCCGCAACATTCAAGGTTGCTTTTGTGATGAATTATTTTAAGAAGATGGAGGGTTTACATCTAAGATGATGTACCGACCTCTTTCTTTTACGGTTTGGACTTGGGAATTGTTTGGACCTTCTGACCGTTAACCACGGAAGAGCAGCGTCCACATTTCTCAGAATATTTTTTCTCTTAAATCACAGGCACGTAGTGCAAGGTTGTCAGGCAGAAATTTGCAGGATCGCATAGAAAATATAATTTCTATACCACAGCGGTCATGTAGCACCTTTCACAAGGGATCTGCTAAAGAGAGAAGATCCAAATACATTCAAGCTGCTGTTAGTGCTACTTACCTGTTGTGTTATAGCGCCTTTAAAGTGTATTTTACCCGAAAGCACTCCAGTACTGCTCAATGTGTCTTTACTTCTTACCTGTTAATGTTTTACTGTTTAATAATTTATATATTACATTTTATTTTTTCCCTTGCACTCAGTGAGCGAAGCTAAACGTAAGTATTTTTCTGGTTAGAATATTTTAACCTTAAGGTTTTTTGTTTTTTTTTTTGGATTCTGAGAACCCTAAACTAACAAGTTATTCACTTTATTTATCAAATTTACGCTATTGTAACTTGTATCGTTTGATATTTATATGGCTGTTTGTAGTTGTTAGGTGCCACCTTAATGAACATAAATTATTTTGAAACAAAACCATTAATAATTCGCTTAACCGAAGCGTGATCTGTCTTGAGTTGTCTTTACTCCCCTAAAACGTAAAGCAAAATTAACCCTTTACCCAAAATATGGCAGGCCAGTTTGCATAATAAGTTGACTGAAGGTCTTCAGATTTTAAAAAGCATGTTTTACGTGATTGTTTGGAATTAAAAAAAAAAAAAAAGTGCTGTTTGAATTTCGGTTCTGTACCTCCACACTTTTTTTTTTTTGCTGCATTCTAGGGGTGTGTGTGTGTTTTACTGCCTAAGAGGACGTAACTAGTCCAGCAAAGTGACCCCTTTTATTGGCTAACTATAAAAATTACAACATGCAAGCTTTGGAGTCCTCTCCGGCCCCTTCTGCAGGCAAGATGTAAATCTGAAAGGGACCTGAGCTGTCCCCAAAGCTTGCATATTGTAATTCTTTTTAATTGGGCAACAAAGGTGTCACTATCCTTAACTTGTACTGTGTTTGTCATTATGGGTGCAATAACAAAATTGTAAAAAAAAGTACATTTAACAGTAAAAATACTGTAAATGGTGAAAGTAAAAGACCTTTTCTGGAAAATATGAAAATGACCTTATGTTCTACTAAATTACCTGTATATCTTAAACAATACAAGTTCTGTAAAATCGATATTTTTCTACCTTCAAAATATGCGAATTACCGTTTACTGATGAATTACAATTATACTGAAAGATTTAAATTATACAGTGAAACTCTTAAATAGCGAAGGCAAACAACCGTAAAATGTACAAAAGTAAAGCTACAATATTTGCATAAGGACACGCCCCCTTTTACTTTGTTCCCGGTGAAACCTATACCTTTCAATAGGGGTGAGGTATGGGGAGAACTGGGACTTAAACACAGTTAGCAGACGTATTTTTCCCCTGCGTGCTGAAGATTTTTGGTTGGCTGTATTCAATAAGCTGGCACACCTGTAGGACACCATTACACCACAACAGCAAACTTTTCTTTCCCACCAGACACTTTGCCCTAGTTTCCTTTAAACATTGAATTGTTTTCAATGTGTTTTAATTTAAATGGTACCTGTTGGCTGTCTTACGGATGCAAGCAGTGTACTGGGGTTTGACCCTGACGATACTTTCCAATGGTTTTCTTCAAAGTTGTACTGTAGACCTAAAAATGGTCAATTTTTATTACAGTAAAATTCTGGCAACCCAGCTGCCAGTACTTTACTTTTTTTTTTTCTCCGTGAACCCACTATTATAGTCTAAAAGGAATATCGAGGTTGAACAGTTTAATAGTCCATCCATTGTAACTCCTAGGTGTTTAGAATAAATGGTTATGTAAGTGCTAACTACTCGCATTACTCCTGCATACTCTTAAATACCGGCACATTCTTTGTAGATCCTTGTAAAGAAACTGAATGAGCATGCGCTTTTTTTTGTTGGTTCCTTGAATGCGATTCTCTGTGCTTTGAAAAACATCTAGAAAGTTCCATGTTCTTAATATGTTAATATACTGTAACCTACCATGCAGGATTTGTCCAGCGTTGCTGGACATCGATAAGAGTACTCTTAAAAACCCCAGCTGTTATGTCACTAATGTGGTTATTGGCTGTGGAGCCCATTATGGGTCCAAAGGGTTCTTTCTGGACCCTTCATGTGGATGGGCCTTTTTTGGGAACTATCACTAGGTGCAGATTTAACATACTTCACATGCAGTCTTTTGAAATTTAAATTAAATAGCAAAATGGACAACCTATTTGGAAATAGGAGACCGTTTTATATAATCAAGAAGTTTTTGAAACGATTACGTTTTCATATCATTGGCGTTACTGAAGTAAATTTTTAAGTGCTAATGTTGCCATAATATTTTGAATAAAAGCCAACAACTTTAACAGTAGTGCAACTCGGCTTTTCAAACTCCTCTCTAAACGTTGACCTTTTTTTAGTTGTTTACTCAAAATTGAACACGTGTATAAATGTACAGTTCTGGGGCCTCATGTATAACGGCGTGCGTAGAACTCGCACTATAACATGGCGTAAGCACAAAAGCCGAAATGTGTTTACGCACAGAAAAATCCAGATGCAGGAATCTGTGCATACTCCAACTTCCACGTTCTTCCGTTACATAAATCCCGATCAGCGTGAAAACTAACGCTCGTGCACGCGCATTATGTAACGCCCCAAATCCTCCCAGAATTACGCCTCTTTGAATATGCAAATCAATATAAATCGCCCTTAAGCGCAGCCTTCTGGGAAAAGCACGGGGAAAATATAAGAATTTCAGCGAATACCAAGTGGAGGCAAAGGAAAAAAATACTATTTGTTCAAATAAACCGTGGTATAATCAACAAAATAAAGTTGATCGAGTGACATAGCGTGTTGGAGAAACTTGAAAGCTCACATTCACAAAATCGCACAGTGCCGGAAATAAAAAAGAAGTCGCATATCAAAGTCGCCGTGAAAAGAAGAGTTGTAAGCCCACTGTCTGAGTGTCATGTGAAAGTTTATTAGGGTACAGAGAAAAAAGGCACATGGTGGGGGGGAAAAAGCACGAAATGTCAACTTCAATCTCGACATTTCCACTTTAATCACGTAGTTTATTTTGTCATTTAGTAGAACATTATAAACTTCATCTTCAAATCGTTTAATCAACCAGTTTCTCAGATCACATCGTAATTAAAGTAGCACGTTAAATGCTTTGTTTTGTATTTGATCTTCTACTCGTATGTGCTCTGTGTGTGAATCACTACTTGCTTCTTAAACTGGCTCTCTTCCTCCAACTGGACACAGAGTCCATTACGTTTGTGATATTACAGCTCTCTGAATAACTAAAATACTGAGATGTATACGTGATGTCATTTTCATGATGATAGGAGCTAAAGCACATTATTAAACATGTGTTTCATGAGCCTCGTGCTCATGACAAGCATTTATCTTTTGTCGAAACTTGTTGCTGCGTTTTTAGCTGTGTTGTTTTCTCTTTCTGATTTATATTCAATATATATTGGCGTGACCGCCCCAAGAGTCCTTGCTTTTCCTTCCTCAAGTAACCGATCACCACACAATCAGCTCTGTAATAGACGTTAAGCCATCTGTAAGCTTAGCGCCGATTCTTCAAAACGTTTAAAGAACATTGAAATATCTTCGTAGTACATGTTTAATTATTCTATCCTTCCCGACACTCCCAGTGAAGAATATAGATTCTTTAAATGAAGTTAAAGTTTTATGTGTATAATTTAACAAGCATATTTTGCTGCATTTCACCTTAAAAATGATATTGTCATCACATGTAAATACGCGCTTTATAAAGTGGCCCAGGTTGTGAGATATTATAACTGTAGTGCAAGTTTACAGTGGGGTGATTGTACTTATAAGTACACACAGTTCTACAAGGAGCAATTGATTGAGTGCATTTAAAGTTCTTGGGATTAAACTGTTTCTGAACCGCGAGGTCTGTACAGGAAAGGCTTTAAAACGTTTTGCAGTGGCTGAGACAGCGTGTCCTTAAAGCTGTATACCGATAATTCTCTTTCCGATCAGCTGCTGCTGTGATTCACACTCAGATACAGTGATATCAATACTCCGAGTCGTGCAGTGAGAGTAATATGGAAAAAGATGATCCGCTCTGGCAACTCCTAACGGGAGGAGCTGAAAGAAGTGAGAGTAACAACGCTAAAGCAGTTATGGTATTTGGAATACTATGGCTATTCCCTGGACCATTATATTGTTACGAGTTAATTACAATCAGATGCATTACACTAATAAACAATATGCGGTTAGTTTCTGTGTATTTATAAAGCCACGTCATGAAAATAATGAGTAATCACACAAGAACAGTAGCACTGCTTTGACGCTAGGTGCCGCCAGTTTGCAAAACCGAGCGGAGAACATGCGTACGACAAGGCATGAGGTACCGTGGAAAAGTGCGTGGCTTTACGCCAAGTGTAGGTTTTATACATCGCGATTTGAACGTGGAAAATTTCTTACGCAACATTTCTGTGCGTACGCACCGTTCATACATGAGGCCCCTGGACTTCATCAACGTCTAAGTATTTCTCTTAAACTGCTCTAAAACATGAATTATGTGGTGGACCAGCGTCGTGAGATATTCAGCTGTTAATTTCTCTACACGGACTTCATATATGATAAAAACGCTATACGCAATGGGCCGGGGTTTGTGTGCGTATAACAGCTTTTACGATAACCTTTATGCTGCAAGAGTAAATTTATTTTAACCAGAACTGTATATGCAGTGCTTGTAAAGCGAACTCAAGTGTAGATTAGATGTCTTATATAAAAAAAAAAAAAAAGTTACTCGCTAAGCAGTTTTCAGCGTTACAGGAAGTCATTTACAAATTTGGGAACGACACTGAGCTATTAATGATACCCATGTGCTTTGACCTTTGTTTTCCGTTCTCTAATTTGGCTTAGTAGTACGTATGCTGCAGTAGAAGGTTTAACTGTCAGGGGTTCGGGTGTTTTTTCCTTTAAATAATAATAATAATAATAATAATAATAACCTATGCTGTGAAACTGGGGTTGTCAAGTTGAATTAAGATTTAATTGTGGGAGTCCGTGTCGGATTAACTTCTATTCTGTTGCCGAATACAACACGTCTGCGGTGCAGTGCGTTAGCAGTTATTGATTTGTAGTAGTTTTCTACAAGCCAATTGACCGCTTGATGTGTCACCTTTGTCTATATGGCTATATAAAACTGGCGGGTGAGTGAGGAAGGCCCCTCCCCGGCCTGTTGCGTGGATCTCGGATACGTGCAAACAAATCGGTACGGCAAGCGAACCCTGATACATAGCGAAATGAGAGAAGTCGCAAAATCAACCGGAATGTTCGTGTGTGTACAAACCCGATCTGAATCCGTGACGCTGTTCACTCGTGAAAAGCGGACAGACATTGGATTTTATATTAGTAAACCTTCCAAAAGTGCAGTTAGTCTCAACAGCATTTTCAGCATTTCTGGAGCTTAGTAGAGCCAGATAACTAAATCTTCAACAAGGAGCTATGAAAATGTCTGCTTTGTTTGGGTCTCCATAACTCTGAATCTGACATGAATTTCATGAAGTCAAAGTTCAGAACAAGACTGACGGACAAACATTTAAATGGCTTCAAACGAGTGAATCTCTGTGGCTCCACTCCACCAGACACCTGCCCCTCTTGTTGATTCCATACAGTGCCAGTAATCTAAGTAAAAAACACATCACACCTGCAACTGGACATGTGAATAAAATGACAAAGGAATAAGTCGCATCTGTGTATTTAGAATTGAATGCTGTCAAAACAAAACCATGCATGTTTTAATTCAATAGTGTGACACTAGAAAATGCATGCATGCATTTGCAGGTGAACTAAATTTTGAGATGTTTTAATGCAAAATGTGAGTTGTGGACACCATTTTGTAAATGTTCAAGCAAAACAAGCTTATTCAGTTTGTTTGGGTTGAAATAACCATGAAAATAAAAAAATGTTACAAAACATGAGCATATAGCTCTTGGCCATTTTCATTTTGTAAAAGTAGTTTAAAGGTCGGAGACCCCTGCTCTAGACAAACCAATGCATCATTACAGTATGTGGACCTGCATTTTGTACAGATGTCTCAAGTAGCTCATGTCCATATCAATCAACCCCAGGGGTTTGCTCCTCGCCAGTTACATTAAAATAGTCCAAATGCTTTTTTTATATGCTATTGTTGAGGCTACTAATCATGGATATTTGTGGTAGCCATCGAAGTCTGTTCTAGAAAGTTATAAATGACTGATTTCAAATGCAAGCATGTGGAGGGAGGTGATGTAGTGCAAAGTATGTGCCAAATGGTTACAGCACCATGGGCTTAAAATCTTGTGCCTGGATGTTGTCTGTGCAGACTATACACCTCCTTAACCATTTGGTGCAACATCCATCCTCATATCAGGCATGCAGGTTAAGTGGTGGTTTTTGGTGCAGGCAAGTGGACTGTCCAGGGGTATTAGTCCTTGCACTCAATGATGCCTGGAGAGCCTCTGATTTCCACACACTCACTCCTTGGAATTTTCTTTAGGTTGGCTAAATTCTTAACACTGAGCAGCTGGTTTCTAGGTGTAAACATGGCTGCTTTACTTGCCCTGAAGGGCTAGGAGATCCATCACCCTGACATACACACTCATTATGAGCTGAAGGGGTGTTATGGCCTTTCCCCTCTTCCTCGCCCAGACCTGGTAAGAACATAAACTGAAAAGGTTTGATACTTGTGAGTACATGTTGCATCTGTGGCCATGTGAATGAGGGACACTACAATCAACTCATACAATTCTCACCATACTGATCAGTAAATGCTACAGCCTAGACTAGTAAAGAGGTA
>NW_024382370.1:0-14367 GCF_016835505.1 Polypterus senegalus
TGCTCTTTCTTCTTTGCTTAGTCATTAACGTGTCACCTAGAACGTCTAAAATTATTTTCTTGATAAAAGAGCTGAGTGTGCAGGAAGTGTGTCTTCCAAAATCACTGACAGGACTGAGAGGTTAGATGACCGTGGTCTTGTTTGAAAAAGGTGGTAAGTATGACGCGACTTGTAAGAATCTCATATTAAAAGTCACCGTCTGGCGAGACTTCATTCCAAAAAGTTTCTTCAAAGAGTCACATCTCCTCCCAAGATTTGTTTTATTATAATATGTAGAGAAAAGCCAAGCAAAATGACACCTTTTATTGGCTAACTAACTGAAAAGATTACAGTATGCAAGCTTTCGAGGCAACTCAGGCCCCTTCTTCAGGCAAGATGTAATCAAGGGGCCTGAGTTGCCTCGAAAGCTTGCATACTGTAATCTTTTCAGTTAGTTAGCCAATAAAAGGTGTCATTTTGCTTGGCTTTTCTCCACATTCATAATGGCTAACACGGTACAACAACCTTTTATTATAATAGAGAGATTAGTTATTTATTTAAGTTCTTTTTAATCAAATAGCCATCCAGGTCAAATTATCTAGGAGTATCGACGAGATTTTCAATTTGTTATTCTGCCTCCCCTTGATAGTCTCACACGAGGCTGGAAAGGGACAGACTAAGGGACATCTGAGGACAACGAGGATGTAAGAAAAATGGGCTGAAGGTGACATCACACTATGTTGATCTTTTATATTCCTAACAGGAGTAGGACACGACAGAATAGAACAGGTTTAGGTTAGGTGGACTTCATCATCCCGGGGGGATATGTTTGCAACAGGAAAGAACAAAACACAAGACATCTAGTTTGTTACAAAGAAAAAAAGAAAATAAGCCAAAAGACACGAGAAATGATGACCGGCGATGTCAGAAGTGCGCACACCCAAGTTCTGTACACATTAATGATAAGACCTGAGAGCTCAGCGGAGTCTCTGCAAGTCAAGGTTGGATTGGCACAAATATTTCAACTTTGGTATCCATTTCAGCTTTCAGACCTCAGTACCGCAACCAAATCTGCTCTGAAGCAATTAACGGAGAACTCCAACCAACACACAACCCCCCACGTCTAACTCCAGCCTCCCTGGTGTTCCACACAACGGCTAACCTCCCTCTTAATAGCCATGAAGTTCTCATCACGTCAAAGTAGAAGGGGGGTTCCACATGAGTCAAAGTAGAAAGGGGGTTCCCAATGAGTCGAAGTAGTATGGGGGTTCCCCTCAGTCAAAGTAGAAAGGGGGTTCCCCAGGAATCAAAAAAGTAAGAGGGGGTTCCCAATAAGTGAAAGTATTAAGGGGATTCCCCATCAGTCAAAGTAGAAAGGGGGTTCCCCATTAGTCGAAGTAGTAAAAGGGAGTTCCCAATAAGTCAAAGTATTATGGGGTTCCCCAATAAGTCAAAGTATTAAGAAGGGGGTTCCCCATCAGTCAAAGTAGAAAGTGGGTTCTTAATGAGTCAAAGTATTAAGGGGATTCCCCATCAGTCAAAGTAGAAAGGGGGTTCCCCATGAGTCGAAGTAGTAAGAGGGGGTTCCCGATATGTCAAAGTATTACAGGGGTTCCCCATCAGTCAAAGTAGAAGGGGGGTTCCCCATGAGTCAAAGTAGTAAGAGGGAGTTCCCAATAAGTCAAAGTATTAAGGGGGTTCCCCATCAGTCAAAGGATTAAGAGGGGGGTTCTCCCATGCAGTCCCAATCGTGTCAAAGGAATATTTCCACAATGCAGTCCAGATTGCATTGAATCAATAAAGGAGTGGGGTTTGGGGTCCCCATGAAGTTCCAATCACCTTGATATAATAAGGGGGGGGGCTATCCCCCATGAAGTCCCAGTTATGTTGAAGTAACACTCTTATGACATCACGATTAGCAATGTCATTAAAGGAACAACCCTACCAGGTGTTTCCAGGCCCACCCACTTTGCAATTTCTGGCTCTGCCACTGCCCCAAACTGTAGCGAAAAAAGGACAAAAAAAATACACCCAAATGAGGGAGGGGTGCAGCTTCGGGCAGACATCGGTCTGGTGATGGGATTTCTATACCAGACACACACAGACAGACATATTTTGAGCTTCATATATTAGATACCCAGGATGTAAACCAACGTATGAGAGCAAACGTAACATCAGAGTCATAGAAAATCACGTCATGCGATGAAACAAAAAGAACGAAAAAGAACGAAAAAGAGCTTCTTGTTGCAGACAGGGCAGCCAACCAGTAAGTATCCACAGAAGTCTGTAGTGCTGCACCCTGTCCGCTGGACCCCCGTTAATTACTGTTTTATATAGCGGAAGGAGGGGAGCAACTAAAACGTACTGTTCTTAGAGACAGAGAATAGACAAATAGATAGATAGATATGAAAGGCGCTATATAATAGACAGATAGATAGGAAAGGTGCTATATAATAGACAGATAGATCTATACACACACACTATGGTCTAAGAAAATTTCTGATTTGGCAGTCCCATTCCCAGTGAGGCACTATACAGGTGTATTGCTTTTGGTATAATGGAGCCTCCTATTGTGTTCCTTGACCCACTTCTGCTGATCGATTCATTGGCTGGAAGTCCTCAGTGTTGTTATGTCACAGTGAGAATGTGCAGCGTTGTTCATAATGGTACTCAGTTTTGTTTTCATTCTCTCCACCTCTATGATCTCCTGAGGATCCTGAGTGTGTCCCATTACTGAGTCTGCCCTTTTCATTAGCTTTTTGATTCGGTGGTCCTCTCCTGAAGTGCTCTTTCCTGCGCAGCACACCACACTGGCCATCACAGAGTTGTAGATGATGTGAAGGACGTCACTTCCCACATTAAAGATGCTCAGTCTAATAAAGGCGAAGCGTCTGCTCTGCCCTTCCTTCTCTCTACGTCCTGAGACCAGTCCAACCGGTCATTGCTGTAGGCCCCCCAAGTACTTGAAGGAGTGGTCCACCTCTACATCCACTTCCTGACTTTTGACCCGACACCAAGGCTGTGTGGTGCGGTGAAAGTCAATAAGCAGTTCCTCGGTTTTGCGACGATTCTCTTTGCACCGACACCGGCTGCTATGATCTGCTGTCTACTGGTAAGCCCATAAAGCACATAGGAGTGTAATCTGCTGCCATCTAGTGGATAAACTATCATGCTGCACAAAAAAATCACAAGTACTTCTATGCATTCTGATGTAACTCATCAATATTCATGAGTGGAGCGAACTGTTCAACCAAAAAACAAAATGGTAGAAGCTGTAAATCCAGTTTTAGAACAAACTAAATCTAAACTATTAGTTGAATCAAACGATAGTGATAACGATGTGAACTGGCCATCAGACATTGACACGGATCGTGAAACTGATGTACTGTACAACCAAACAACTGTGATATGTCTGATCGATTCGACCTCCTGAAGGTTCAGCGTGGTGCAAGTACCTGCGTGGCACAAAAGCAAAATGGCTGCAACCAAGTGGAAAGACAAGAAAGCCGTTTGCCCCCTAAGCACAGCTCACAATGCAGCAACTGAGGGGACAAGTCACTAAACATTGTGCTGTGGTGGGCTACAACAACACAAGGGGCACGTGGATCAGGCACTGACATTCTACTCTCTTGTGCGTAAGAAACGGAAAAGAATTTAACAGGAAATGTGAGCAAAGAAACTCGCTTGGACCGTCCTGATCGCAATGGTGGGCTGTGCGTCGGCGACTTTTCAGCACTGGACACCAGCCAGACCTCTCCTACAGCATTCATGTCAACATGTTGGTGTTACACATGACACCATTTTGTATTTGTTGAAACAGTAAGATAGTATTTATGTGTTGTTTCCCTTTAATGAAGTTGTTGTTCACCTTGAATTTATTAGTCATTGTGATTGGCCTGTGCGGAGTTAGAACTTGGCCAATCAGAGGGCTTCATTTTGATCCTTATAGATTAGTTTGGTGGCGCCTTAACAGCTGAATAGGAGCTTCACTTGTTAAATGTGACAGACTGCGTAATTATAGATAAAGTTCGTAGAATTTAATTGCTTGTCCTTAAAGTATATAGTTTTGTGTTTAAGTTTGTAATTTGGATATCCTGTATATAATAGTTCAGTACAGTTTCAAAAAGAGACGTTTTGAGGAAACTAAAGCGGAGTTGAACACATTGTTATAGAATGACAGTTTCCTCATGTGTATATATATTAACAATAAAGTACTTATTTACTGTATATGTCGGGTCTTGAAACCCGAAAAATCGATCATAAAACCAGACCCCGACTTGTACGCCTGTTCAAATAATCGACACTTAATTATCTTCTTACCTCCTCCAATCACAACAACAACATTTATTTCTATAGCACATTTTCATACAAACAGTAGCTCAAAGTGCTTTACATAATAAAGAATAGAAAAATAAAAGACACAGTAAGAAAATAAAATAAGTCAACATTAATTAACATAGAATAAGAGTAAGGTCCAATGGCCAGGGTGGACAGAAAAAAACAAAAAAACAGATGGCTGGAGAAAAAATAAAATCTGTGGGGATTCCAGACCATGAGACCACCCAGTCACCTCTGGGCAATCTACCTAACATAAATGAAACAGTCCTCTTTGGATTTAGGATTCTCACAGAAGGGCTTGATGATGATGGTTACGTAGACTTCTTCCTTTTAATCCATCCATCATTGTTGGAGCATCATGATGCTTTGAGTAGGTGGAGGTGACGCAGGCCACCACCACAGAAACCGGAAAAAGAAACAGAAGAGAGAGTAGGGGTCAGTACGGATTTTAGAGCCACCATGAATAGTTATTATGATGAATTGAACATACAGAGCATCAGGATTAAGTTAAATTGAAGTTATAAAAAGGCCATGTTAAAGTAATGTGTTTTCAGCAGTGTTTTAAACTGCTCTACTGTATCAGCCTGGCGAATTCCTATTGGCAGGCTATTCCAGATTTTAGGTGCATAACAGCAGAAGGCCGTCTCACCACTTCTTTTAAGTTTAGCTTTATAAGGAGACACTCATTTAAAGATCTGAGGTTACGATTTGGCATATAACGTGTCAGGCATTCTGATATATAAGATGGGGCGAAATTATTTAAGGCTTTATAAACCATAAGCAGAATTTTAAAGTCAATCCTGAATGACACAGGTAACCAGTGTAGTGACATTAAAACTGGAGAGATGTGTTCGGATTTTCTTTTCCTAGTTAGGATTCTAGCAGCTGCATTCTGCACTCGTTGTAACTGATTTATATCTCTTTTGGGTAGTCCTGAGAGGAGTTCGTTACAGTAATCTAGTCGACTGAAAACAAAAGCGTGAATTAATTTCTCAGCATCTTTCAATGATATAAGAGGTCTAACTTTACTTATGTTTCTTAAGTGAAAAAATGCTGTCCTAGTGTTCTGATTAATATGCGATTTAAAATTCAGATTACAGTCAACAATTACCCCTAAGCTTTTTACCTCCGTCTTGACTTTTAATCCTAATGTATCCAGTTTATTTCTAATAGCCTCATTGTATCCATTATTGCTGATCACTAAAATTTCAGTTTTCTCTTTATTTAACTTGAGAAAGTTACTATTCATCCATTCTGAGATACCAGTCAGACATTGTGTTAGTGAATCAAGAGAATCGGGGTCATCAGGTGCTATTGATAAGTACAGCTGTGTGTCATCAGCATAGCTGTGGTAGCTCACGTTGTGCCCTGAGATAATCTGACCTAACGGAAGCACGTAGATTGAGAATAACGTATCAGTTTCTCAGACACATCAAATTTGGTTGCAGCAGCAGTTACCAATTTCTTTCGCCACTTCAACGACTTTTAATTTCAAACCAGCTTTATATTTTCTTCTGAGCTAACGCTCCACCGTAGATAAAGGATACTCTTACGATAAAGGTGTATGGGAGGTGAGATACAAAAAACACAAATCAGTGCAAACGTCACTTCAGAAAAGTTCAGGTATTACTGTGTGGTCACGTGGACACAATACATAGAAAACAAAGGCCGTGTGCTCCATAGACATATATAGATCGACACCACATTCACTGTGTTGCCCAGTCGACACGATACATCAGCACGTCCGCCCTATTGTGAGTGGCAAAAGTGTCATTTAAACTAATACAGGTAGACGTGCAAACCGGGTGTTCTGATGAAAAAACAATAACGTTTTAAACAGTATCGTTTACATACAACAGATTTTGGCGAATCATTTATATCCGTTTATACACTAATAATGGCAATTATTAAATAACTAGCAAAATACCCGCGCTTCGCAGCGGAGAAGTAGTGTGTTAAAGAAGTTATGAAAATGAAAAGCAAACATTTTAAAAATAACGTAAGATGATTGTTAATGTAATTGTTTTGTCATTGATATTGAGTGTTGTTGTCATATCTATCTATTTATATATATATATATATATTTTATATATATCTGTATATATCTGTATATATATATTTATATATATCTGTATATATATATATATATATATATATATATATATATATATAGCAAAATACCCGATTGGCAGCGAGAAGTAAAAAGAAAAGGAAACATTTTAATAATAACGTAACATGATTGACAATGTAATTGTTTTGTCATTGTCATGAGTGTTGCTGGCATATATATATAAATATATATATATATATATATACATCTATACACATACATATACACAGTTATATATATATATACATATACACACATACATATATATACATACTGTATATACACATATACATATCTACATATATACTGTATATACACATTTATATATACAAATCTACATATATATCCACATATATATATATATTAGGGGTGGGACTCGATTAAAAAAATTAATCCAATTAATTAGAGGCTGTGTAAGAATTAATCTTGATTAATCGTATGTAATCGCACACTAAATTTGCCCCAAATCGCAAATGTTTTTTTTTAATTTAAAAGTGTTTTAGTGGGCGACAGAATCAAATAATAGACATGGACATGAATATTGTAAACTGAAGCTGTTTTAATTTCTGAAAAAAAGCCTTTAAACTGCATTTGAATTCAAAACAGAAACAAAAATATCATCCCTGGTTAAAATTGGGCAGACTTAAAAATAAAGTGGTAGTTTAAGTACTTTAAGTAGATTTTCAGAATAGTATTGTCTTTAAATAATAATAACCAAAATTTCAACATAAAGTGCAGTTTTCTTCTTAAAAAATAAGTCAGAAACATAAAAGGTAATTTGACCAACTTAATCTTTAAACTCTGAGTAACCTTAGCCAAAATTATTTTGTACATTAGGCTAAAACAGTGTGATCATTGAACATTTTGTAATTAGATGTATTTAGAATTACTAACGGTCACGGAAGTCCAATGATCCCCAGTAAGAGCCACAAAGTCCGCTTTCTGTAATGCATCTAATTTTGCTTGCTTTTCATTGTGCACAAAACCATGCTTTTATCAAGGCTTCGCTCGGGTAGTCGAAATGATCAGTCGTAGGAACGCGCTTTATTCCGACTCTAACATTTTTGTAGCTGTGATGTGTGCATCAGTGTAATGGATGTACCAGGAAATCATGCATTGACAAAAGTTCCCGTTTGCTTGAATTGAAAGTGTGATTAAATGCGTTATTTTTTTAACGCGTTATGGAGTACATGCATCGAAGCTTCTCAGCTGTGCTTGTGCTAAGAAAGGGAAACATTTTAAAAATAACGTAACATGATTCTGCGTTAACCGAATATTTTTCATACGTCCCAAACCAAGGAGATGCGAAGGTAAAATGAATCAGTAGCGCGCGTACATACTCAGTGCATCCCCTCTCGGGAATCGAACCTCGACATTAGAGGCGAAGACTCTACAATTGAGCCACAGCATGTGGCTTGTCTATGCGAGAGTATGTACTGTAGATAGGGGTATATATATACATTTAAATATATACCCACGTATCACAGTGGAGAAGTAGAAGTTATGAAAAAGAAAAGGGAACATTTTAAAAATAACGTAACATGACTGTCAATATACAGTAATTGTTTTGTGAGTGTTATTGAATGTTGCTGTCATCAAGGATTTGATTATCATTATTTCTTTCAATCAGGTTCGTATTTGTAGGATGTGTTGTGTTCAAGTTACATTCCGTGTTTGTCAATCGTTGTAAAGATGACAGGTTTCATTCATCGATTCGTTTCTTACTGCATCAATAAACAGCTCGTCTTCTTCTTTATCTGAGACCTGACACACTGCATGCACGGGTTTTTTTTACACTGTCTTCCTTTAGCGGGACATTGACTTTTTCCACCGTGTGCTTTGTTTCCACAGTAGCTGCATTTATGAATATGCTTATCAGACGCTTCATATTTTTTGCTGCCTTTTCAACTGTGTAATTCGGTTTTGTTCAGCTCTTTGGAACTGTTGCTTTTATCTGTGCACTGCGTCAGTTCACGTGAGCCACTCGGTGTACTTGCATCGAAGGTTCCCAGCTGTGCTGGTGCCATCTCGTGCTATGTCCATAGCTTTATTTAATGTTACCTTAGTCCTGGCACTTAAAACTTTCTCTCGCAGTTTCGCTGAGTTTGTGTCAAACACCACCCTGACCATCTCATCTTCCTCTCCATAAGCACAGTCCTTCACCCGTGAATATTTACCCGTGGCAGTTTGCTATTGGATTGCCGCTGACGGACGGCCTTATATGGGCAGGCACTAAATTACAAACGCCAGCAGCAGCCTGTCTATGAACTTAATTTAAAGTGTAGGTTTACATCGTGCTTTGTTTCCGAGTAGCAGAAGTCATGAATATGGTTGTATATGTCACTCGCTTCTTATTGTTTCGCTGCCTTCTCAATTATATAATGCATGTTTTCTTCAGCGCTTTTTGAGGTCTTCCTGGTTTTCTATGTACTGCGTGATTACGTGGGAGGCGTGATGATGTCACACGAAACTCCGCCCCCACGGCGTTGAAGCTCATCTCCATTACAGTAAATGGAGAAAAACTGCTTCCAGTTATGACCATTACGCGTAGAATTTCGATATAAAACCTGTCCAACTTTTGTAAGGAAGCTGTAAGGAATCAACCTGCCAAATTTCAGCCTTCCACCCACACGGGAAGTTGGAGAATTAGTGATGAGTCAGTGAGTGAGTGAGTGAGTGAGTGAGTGAGTGAGTGAGTGAGGGCTTTGCCTTTTATTAGTATAGATAATCCATCCATCTGCAATGGAAACAAAATATGCAAACAAAATAACAGCAAAGAAGTATTTATTAAGAATAGAGTAATAGCAGCAGTAGAAAATAAAATCCATCTTAATAAAAGGATAAGTGTCTGTGTATCCATGTGTCTGTTCGATTTCTATGTCCTTGTCATTCCAACAGATGGTGCATCAGTAACATTTGTAGTAATAACATGAACTGCATTTATCATTCCAACAGATGGTGTATCACAAATAGTAACATTGCTTTTACAAATTTCATACCAAACAGCATATAACAAAGACATCCATCCATCCATTTTCTAACCCGCTGAATCCGAATACAGGGTCACGGGGGTCTGCTGGAGCCAATCCCAGCCAACACAGGGCACAAGGCAGGAACCAATCCTGGGCAGGGTGCCAACCCACCACAGTATTAAATAATATTAATTATTATTATTATTAAATAATTCCTCCCTTATAAGTAACATTTCTCAGACTGCCTTCTTCTATCTCTGAAACATTTCTAGACTTCGTCCTGTTCTTACCCAACACAGTACTGAAGTATCAGTTAATGCCCCAGTCACCTCACGTGTAGATTACTGTAACGCTATTCTATCTGGCATCCCACAAAAACGTATCCATCGCTTACAACTTCTTCATAATTCTGCTGCCAGGATGATAACCTGCTGTTCCAAATCCACTGAACATATCACACCTACTCTCTCTCAGCTTCACTGGCTCCCTGTTAACTACAGAATACAATACAAAATAATGCTCTGAACATTTAAAGCTCTCCACAACCTCACTGATCTCCTCCAGACTGACACTCGTCTCACTCACTCAGATCCTCCTCTGCAGCTCGACTTTCTGTACCGCACATCAGACTCAAGGAAAATTTTCATATAAAAAAATAAGAAATTAAAATGAACCTACTTGTTGCAACATGGCCGGCTTGAATGACATTTTGAATTACATTTCATTACATTTTTCACGCAAAGACATTTCATATTTTGGCACTTTGTTTTACACACACATTTGACGAATCCTTGGCCGCTTCCACTTTGCAACTGACCGGAGAGGAATTTCATGGTCAGGAATATCTTCAATTCTAAGCAAGTTCTTAGGGCATAAAGTGAATTGTGATCTCGCATATACTTGTTTTAAAATTCCTTCCGAAGTTCCAAGTCGGTAGAAACCATCCCATTACAACTGCCAATATACTGCGTGAATCACCTTCATGGAGCACAGTAAAAAAAACTCATTTAAGTAAAACAGACTGACACTCGTCTCGCTCACTCAGATCCTCCTCTGCAGCTCGACTTTCTGTACCGCACATCAGACTCAGTGCTATGGGAGCTCGAGCGTCTCTCCTACTGCTCCTCAACTCGGGAATTCTCTTCCCTCTCAAATCCGTCAGCTCGATTCAATATCAAATTTTAAAACTGCCCTCAAAACTTATCTTTTCAAACTGGCATACCAATTGTGAATTTTACACTGTTACTGCCAGTTATCTTTGTTTGTTTGCTAATTATTGATTTAGGATTTATCATTCTCTTGTTTTAATTTTATTGTAAGGTGACCTTGAGTGCTAAGATTATAAAACGGGATTTTCTAATAGCCAAATATAATCAAAACAATTGTTCAGCCTTACCTATGAAATGTAATCTGGTTTGGAGCATACAGCGGTTTGTACAATCCCAAGCAGCGCATGCGTGACGCATCTTTATCCATTACTTTGCTTAAGCAGTGCCACTCGCAATATGGCGGCGACGTTGACGTACGATGCTGCTGGTCATGCGGCGTCTAGTAATTCTAGGCTCTAAATGATCAGAAGTGAAGGTATTCTGTGCGGCGATCGCTGCCTGAGCCTCCGCAATTTAAGAAGCGCATAGCGATTAACAGCCGGGTCGGGGAACGCGTAATACGAAGCATTTAAGGTGCTACATTAGTATGACGGGGTTTGTCAAAATCTAGTAAATTAAACGTTGATTTTAGGATGAAGTTTAAGACGTTCTAATTTATTGACAAAATAAACTGCGAGGCCATGCAGACCAAGAAACTGAGGGTAAAGGTGCTGGACTGGCCAAGCATGTCTCCAGACCTAAATCCCTATTGAGCATCTGAGGGGCATCCTCAAAGGAAGGTGGAGGAGCGCAAGGTCTCTGACATCCACCAGCTCTGTGATGTCGTCATGGAGGAGAGGAAGAGGATTCCCTCTAGTGAACTCAGTGCCCAAGAGAGTTATGGCAGTGCTGGAAAATAATGGTGGACACACAAAATATTGACACTTTGGGCACAATTTGGACATTTTTCACTTAGCGGTGTACTCACTTTTGTTGCCAGCGGTTTAGACTTTAATGGCTGTGTGTTGAGTTATTTTGAGGGGACAGCAACTTACACTGTTATACAAGCTGTACACGGACTACTGCACATTGTATCAAAGTGTCATATCTTCAGTGTCGTCCCATGAAAAGACAGAATAAAATATTTACAAAAATGTGAGAGGTGTACTCACTTTTGTGAGATACTGTAATTGCAATTCATCTGATCCCTCCTCAGAACATTCTACAGTAGATGCAAATTGCCATCATAAAAACTGAGGCAGCAAACTTTGTGAAAATGAATATTTGTGTCATTCTCAAAAGTTTTGGCCACAACTGTATGGGTTGAAATCTAAACAATCAACGTAGACCTCAGAGTTAACGCTTGGAGTGGACCATGCAATGCATACTGTATGCCTCAACGATATTTAATTTCATATGGGATTTGTAAAAGCAGTGTTAATGTTTGTGATGCTCCATCTGTTGGAATGACAAATGAAATGCATCCCTCTCCCACTTGGACAGAGGCAGTGGTGCTGTAAGAATTATGTTTCTGGACTTCTCTAGCGCCTTCAACACCATCCAACTTCTGCTCCTTAGTGACAAGCTGACAGAGATGGGAGTAGATTCACACCTGGTGCCATGGATCGTGGACTATCTTACAGACAGACCTCAGTATGTGCGTCTCGGGAACTGCAGGTCTGACATTGTGGTCAGCAACACAGGAGCGCCGCAGGGGACTGGACTTTCTCCGGTCCTGTTCAGCCAACATACATCAGACTTCCAATACAACTCGGAGTCCTGCCACGTGCAAAAGTTCACTGACGACACTGCTATGGTGGGCTGCATCAGGAGTGGGCAGGAGGAGGAGTACAGGAACCTAATCAAAGACTTTGTTAAATGGTGCGACTCAAACCACTTACATCTTAACACCAGCAAGACCAAGGAACTGGTGTGGGTTTTAGGAGGCCCAGACCCCTCATGGACCCCGTGATCATCAGAGGTGACTGTGCAGAGAGTACAGATCTATAAATATCTGGGAGTGCAGCTGGATGATAAACTGGACTGGACTGCCAATACTGATGATCTGTGCAAGAGAGGACAGAGCCGACTATACTTCATTAGAAGGCTGGCGTCCTTCAACATCTGCAATAAGATGCTGCAGATGTTCTACCAGACGGTTGTGGTGAGCGCCCTCTTCTACGTGGTGGTGTGCTGAGGAGTCAGCATAAAGAAGAAGGACGCCTCACGCCTGGACAAACTGGTGAGGAAGGCAGGCTCTATTGTAGGCACGGAGCTGGACAGTTTGGCATCCGTGGCAGAGCGACGGGCGCTGAGCAGACTCCTGTCAATCATGGAGAATCCACTGCATCCACTGAACAGGATCATCTCCAGACAGAGGAGCAGCTTCAGCGACAGACTGCTGTCACCGTCCTGCTCCACTGACAGACTGAGGAGACCCCACACTATGAGACTCTTCAATTCCACCCGGGGGGGTAAACGTTAACATTATACAAAGTTATTGTCTGTTATCCCTGCATTGTTATCACTCTTTAATTTAATATTGTTTTTATCAGTATGCTGCTGCTGGAGTATGGGAATTAACTAACTATTTATCTATCTATCTATCTATCTATCTATCTATCTATCTATCTATCTATCTATCTATCTATCTATCTATCTATCTATCTATCTATCTATCTATCTATTCATTATATAGTGCCTTTCATATCTATCTATCTATCTATCTATCTATCTATCTATCTATCTATCTATCTATCTATCTATCTATCTGCCATTTGGTTTGGGATTTGAAAAAGAAGTGTTGATATTTGTGATGCTCCATCTGTTGGAATGGCAAATGTAATGCATGTGTCTCTGCTATATGCCATTTCATATGGGGTTCAAAAAAGCAGTGTTAATGTGTGTGTTGCGCTATCAGTTGGAATGGAAAATGCATTGCATTTGTCTCTGTTATATGCCATTTGGTTTGGGATTTGAGAAAGAAGTGTTGATATCTGTGATGCTCTATCTGTTGGAATGACAAATGCAGTGCATTTTATTAGTAAAATGTACTCAGACAGACACACAGACACTTATCTTTTTATGAAGTTGGATAGTGCTTTCCAAGGTCAGTATCATACCACGGTGCTTTTAGAAGTTCTTACACTCAATTATCAAATCCAGGCAGTTTAGATTCACTTTGGGAGCAGGTAATATTCTGCCACATGACCTTGTGGATTCAAGTCCCAAAAGTGACCTGATAGACGACACTAATCCAACCCCAAACCACCAAGGTTAACATCAAAGAGAGCTGACCTCTTATATGTGGAGTCTGAATGAGAACCTGGCAATGGGTTGAAGAAGAACCAGTTGGGTGGGGAGGGTGAAACCTACAATTGTACCAAAGACAAGAACATTAAGTACAAAAGAAGGGCCTGAGGAACCTGGCCATGAGCTTTGATCTTACGTGTTTATACACATGGAGGCATCGAGTAGCACTTTATTTTGTTGTGTGACGTAAAACCCCTCTGACAATAAAGACTCCTCAGAGTGCTTGGTAATTTGCTAAGATGAAAGGCGCTAATGTAAGCTGGCAGGCTGCTGTTTGTCTCAGGCGGTGTTCTTTATCAGTGACATGCACACGATGTCCTCGGGTGGCCTCTTGCACGCCACTAAGGTGCTGTCATCCGAAAGTCCTTTCATGTCCCTCAGCTGCATTTGGTTTAATCTTAGCTGACAAACAGAGTGAAAGGTTACTCTGTGGCCTGGGGTCCCAGGGTGAATGGGGAGTCTGACACCAAAGAGAGAACAACATCCATGCTAGAAAAAGAAATTCATATTCCAGTTACGGGGAAATGTCCTCCTGGTATTGCAAGCCATCTTTGCTTCCATTTGGGAG
>NW_024382371.1:0-38436 GCF_016835505.1 Polypterus senegalus
TAAAAAATCTTCCCTGTTTACTTTTTACCGTCATCTAATGAATACACTAGTATGGTTTACCAAACAATCATTGATGGTGAATAAAGTATCCATTATTCATAAAGCTTCAAATTGGTGATCTGTCTTTCGCTAACGCATTTTTTCTACGTCTCAAACCAAGGGATGCGAGGATAAAATGAATCGTGAAGGCTGATCAATGTAATCGTGTACCAGGAAATCATGCATTGACAGAAGTTCCCATTGTTTGTAATGCAAAGTGTAATTAAATGCGTGATTTTTTATCGCAGTTATGGAGCACATGCATCGAAGCTTCTCAGCTGTGCTTGTGCTAAGAAAAGGAAACATTTTAAAAATAACTAACACGATTGTCAATGTCACCTTTGTAAGTAGTGCCTGGAGGATACAGTGTGGAGAAACTCTAGAGACAGCGGTGTATTAACTTGTGGATTTTTCTGTGAGTATTTGGTGGCAGCATCACAAACTTCGCTTCCGAACACTGCGTGCAGTTAGCTGCGTGAGCTCAGCCTAGAGCGAAATGAGGTGAATGGAGGGGAGATGATGACGTGACTCCCCAATTCGCCCTTTAACTGTCAATCCCCACAAACACAGTCTCTCGGAATTTGCATAAGCACAGCCTTTTACCTGCAATTTTAACTTAGTTACAAAGTGATCAAAACTCGCTTATATCCTCGCCCTCTCATTAAACTTGTATCCCGGATTACCGCGGGCATGACAAACGCCAGCGCAGCCTGTCTATGAACTTAATTTAAACTTTAGGTTAACACCGTGCTTTGTTTCTGAAGTAGCAGCACTCATGAATATGGTTGTAAATGTCACTCGCCGCTTCTTATTGTTTCAGCTGCCTCTCAATTATATAATGCATGTTTTCTTCAGCCCTTTTGAGCTCTTCCTGGTTTTCTGTATGCGTTAAAAGTCAGTTCACGTGATTACGTGGGAGGCGTGGTGATGTCACACAAACTCCACCCCCACGGCCATCAAGCTCAACTCCATTACAGTAAATGGAGAAAAATAGCTTCCAGTTATGACCATTACGTGTAGAATTTTGAAATGAAACCTGCCCAACCTTTGTAAGTAAGCTGTAAGGAATGAGCCTGCCAAATTTCAGCCTTTACCTACACGGAACTTGGAGAATAAGTGATGAGTCAGTGAGTGAGTCAGTGAGGGCTTTGCCTTTATTAGTATAGAATCGAAATGTATAAGTCTGATAAGTAAAGCAGCCTTCAGAAAAATGTAGGAGGAAAGCACCAAAAGATACGTAAATGAAGCGATAGAACGTGTGAGTATATAGATTTATGTGTGTAAACATGTATATATCTGTACATATATTAGTGGGGAAAAGAATATCATGTGCGAAAAAAGAAAAGTGCACTGTATTTAACTTCAAAGGTACCTGGCGCTCGCTAATGTCTTGTGTGTGTGAATATGTCTGTGATGAACTAATTCATTGTTGTGTGGTGCTAATTGTTCTCTGTGTGTCTGTGTGTGCGTAAATATGTTTGCAAAAATGTGTAACGTCTGCTTGTTTGTTCTGTGTGTGTGTGTTTGAAGTAAGAAAGCAAAACATGGAGACTACTGTAATGTAGTTCAATTATATTTGCTGAAACTGCCGTGTGCATCTACTGTAAATTTCCAGAGCTCGTGACTAAAAATGGGTTAAAATGAATTTTGTATCTAAATTTCCAGAGCTCGTGAGTAAATATGGGTTAAATAAATTTGAGTATGTGTATAGTTGATACAATGAAAACGCATCCACTTTTAATTATACAAATATTTATAAAATATGGAGGCATCTTTTCCTTTAGACCTGATCAAGTCTTAAGGAAAATGCACTTTGATAACTTTAACAAGGAAAAGTTCTTCAATTTCTTTGTCCTTTTTTTTTTTCTGGATGTGTGTATGTGAAATTGTGCATTAGGGGATTATTCAGGGAGTAGGGTGGCGCAGTGGTTAGCACTTATGCTAAGATTCAAGCTTATATGTGATTTGTGTTGAAGCTTACATTGTTATTTGTTTTAGTTAATATTCTGTGAGTTGCTTTCAATAACGGCCAGGCAATGTCTAGAACAAAAAGATGCCAAGTCTTTTAATGGAAATAAAAAGTTTTCGCCTACAGAGGGCTCAATTGTGTGACACCCTAAAATCAGAGTGAAATGAAGATGTGGCAGGCTAGTCCATTTTTTCAAAAACTTAATTTCTGCTACTCAAAATGCTTTTCAGTATCTTGTGGCCCCCACGAGCTAGGCGTACGTTGACAATGTCGTGGGGCATGCTCCTAATGAGACGACGGATGGTGTCTGTGTATTTCCTCCCAGATCTGTATGAGGGCATCCCTGAGCTGTTGTACAGTCTGAGGAGCAACTGATGCGCCTAATGGAATCAAACATAATGTCCTACAGATGTTCTATTGGGTTTAACTCAGGGACTGCGGAAGGCCATTCAATTGTTTCCACCTTCATCCTCCAGGTACTGCATACTTTGCCACATGAGGTCAGGCATTATCGTGCATTAGGAGGAAACCAGGACCTACTGCACCAGTGTAGGGTCTGACAATGGGTCCAAGGATTTCATCCTAATACCTAATGTGGCAGTCAAGATGCCGCTGTCTATCCTGTAGAGGTCTGTGAGTCGCTCCATGGATATGCCTCCAAGATCATCACTGACCCACCACCAAACCAGTCATGCTAAACGATGTTACAGGCAGCATAATATTCCACGGCTTCTCCTGACCCTTTCACGTCTTTCACATATACTCAGGGTGAACCTGCTCTCATCTGTGAAAAGCACAGGACGCCAGTGGTGGACCTGCCAATTCTGGTAATTCTGAACGGTGTTACTGTTCTATGGCAAATGCCAATTGAGCTCCCCGGTGCTGTGCAGTGAGCACAGGGCGCAGTAGACATTTGGGCCCTCAGGCAACCCTCATGAAGTCTGTTTCTGATTGTTTGGTCAGAGACATTCACACCAGTGGCCTGCTGGAGGTCATTTTGTAGGGCTCTGGCAGTGCTCATCCTGTTCCTCCTTGCCCAAAGGAGCAGATACTGGTCCTGCTGATGGGTTATGGACCTTCTATGGCCCCTCTCCAGCTCTCCTAGAGTAACTGCTTGTCTCCTAGAATCTCCTCCATGCCCTTGAGACTGTGCAGGGAGACACAGCAAACCTTCTGGCAATGACACGTATTGATGTGCCATCCTGGAGAAGTTGGACTACCTGTGCAACCTCTGTAGGGTCCAGGTATCACCTCGTGCTACCAGTAGTGACACTGACTGTAGCCAAATGCAAAACTAGTGAAGAAACAGTCAGAAAAGATGAGGGGGGGGGAAATGTCAGTGGCCTCCACCTGTTAAACCATTCCTGTTTTGGGGGTCATCTCATTGTTGCCCTCTAGTGCATCTGTTGTTAATTTCATTAACACCACAGCAGCTGAAACTGATTAACAACCCCCTCTGCTACTTAACTGACCAGATTAATATCCCATAAGTTTCATTGACTTTATGCTATACTCTGATTAAAAAGTGTTCCTTTAATTCTTTTGAGCAGTATATTTTACATAAGAGTGGAGTAGAAATAAAAATATTGCAGATTATTGAGGAGAAGCGAAAAAATAGCAGGAGCTGTAGATCGAATTACAGGAGGAGTGCTGTACTGGAAGGTTGACACTCAGGAGAAAGATGTTGCAGATTTATTACTGTGGTAGATTGTGGAAAAGTTAGGCAGCAAAATTTGTGGCACAAGGAAGGGTCCTGAAGATTAGATAGGAGAAACCCACGGCTACAGGGAGTTGAAAGAGTGCAAGCGAGCTGCCCTAGATATATTGGGACGTAACAATCCCCTCCACAAAGAACTCATTGAAAAAATATCTCAAAAATGGCATAAGAGAAGAAAAGGTTTTCAAAACCGCTGACCCCGAAAAGGTTAATTTAACCTGGAACTGAGTAAAGAAATGATAAATCACATAAAAAATCATAAAATAGAAGATGTTAACAAACAAAGAGAAAATAAGAGGAGAAGCGAAACTGAACATAATGCAAATGTTTATGGGGGAAGCAATGAAAAGAAACACATTAGAAAGAGCGAGTTGGTGTTTTGATAACGGAGAGATAGGGGGTGAAACCCCATTAACACTACCTTTAGGTGTGTCATATGAGTTTCCCCTGATAGAAGGAAAAGGAAAATTTAAAGTACAAATAATGGTGACAAATGAGGGAAGAATTAGGAGAAAAGAAAAGAAAGCGGGACATGAAGAGCATTTGAGTATAGTGGATGAGATTGATTTTGTGACCAAATTACAAATAACAAGAAAAACAGTAATTAGGGTTGCACCATTAAATAGCAACAAGCAGCTAGGTGAAGTGTAGCCAGACACAAATATATATATTTTAATTGCCCCAACCTCAAATAAGGAATAAATGATTGTGTGAGTGACTGCATAAGCTCCGTTATTTCTTAGTGGTAATAAAAATGAACCACACATGCGGAGACAAGTGTGAGTGTGAAGATGCTATGGACCCAAATAGTGGGTACCGAGAGACATAATAAAGTAATCAAGCACATAATGAGTGTGAGTGAGATTTTATAATCCAAACATTTCTTTCATAGAGATACATTACGGTGTTACTGTTAGGAGTTACAGCAAATAAATATATGAAAGCCAAAGTAGTTTAATAAAGATGAATATAAATTTAAGATCAGAGACAGAGTATATTACAAAAATATATCCAGAAAAGCATTAACGTAGTTCACTTGACAAGATTTCTTTAAATAAATTTACTACCATGATTTAAGTACTTTTAGTTGGCGTGGGTTTTCTTCCTTGCAGCAGTAGGATTTGTAAAATTATCAAGAAAGCATAACTGACGTAGGTATAGAAAATTAGGAGAAGTCAGAGCATTTGGTAAAATTAGAAAATTATTATAATTAGGATTTGGATATTAAAATGTGAAGTTTAGAAAAGGTTAACTTGATTTAAATACGTGTCCCTCATGTTACTCCCTGTTATAAACAACTAGCAAAATACTCAGCTCAGAGCGGAGAAGTAGTGTGTTAAAGAAGGAAAGAAAAAGAAGAGGAAACATTTTGAAAATAGCGTAGCATGATTGTCAATTTAATTGTTTTGTGACTGTTGTGATGAGTGTTGCTGTCATATATACACACACACATATATACACATACATCCACATATATATTTTTATATATATACATATCTACATACACACACACATATATATACATATTTATACATATACATACATATCTATATATATACATATACACACACACACACACATATATATATATATATATATATAATATACACTCTTTGGGGTGCGAGCAACTGTTGCAGGGGGTGGCAGAATCCATCAAGGAAGAAAAAAGAAAAACATTATTTGTACAAAATCTTAATTTATTTATCTATTCCTAAATAATTAAATGGGCAGGCTATTTCGTATCAGTGCAATACGCTGTTTGTTAAAACGGATGACTCCCGCTCTTACGTGCAAGTCTGCGTGGATATTATGAACTATCGTTATCTGTTCAAGTTCTATTTAAATTTTAAATGGAAGGAATTTTTATTTAGTCGACAGAAGAGGTTCTGTGTTGTGGAGATTCTCAGGATGGACCGCAGGTGCTCATCAGTGAGGTGACTCCTGTGTGCTGTTTTGTTAGTCTTCATCACTGAGAAGAACTTCTCACACAGATATGTGCTACCAAACATGCACAAGGTTCGAGCCGCATGTAGACGGAGCTGGAGCATTTCTGCGGGAATGGAGTGAATAAACTGTGCGGGCCCTGCAGTATCGTACTTTGCCTTCAGTGTGCCATTACACTGCAGCTCAATCACCTCCATCTGAATCTGCACAGGTGCAGTTTCCACATCGACGGCAAATGGGTTGCAAAACAACTCAAAATTATTTTTTTGTTGTTCAAAGTCACCAAAGTGCCGTGCGAACTCAGTGCGCAGTGTGCTCAGTTTATCAGCAAAGTGCGTATTTGGGAACAACGTTGTGCCGACTTGGTTCAACATTACTTGGCAACAGGGAAAGTGGGGCAAGTTGCACTGGTGCATTTGTGTCTCCCATAAAAGCAGCTTCACTTGAAATCACTTTGTGATTTTGCACGAAGTAAAACGCCTGCTGAAATGTCAGATTCTTCTTTAACTCTTCTGCTTTCTGTATCTTCTGCATTGCATTCAGGTCTTTCAGGTTATCTTGATGTTTTGTCTCATAGTGCGTCTTAGATTAAATTCTGTAATTACAGCCACATTAGCTCCACAAATGAGACACACGGTTTACCGGCAATGTCAGTAAACATATACTCAGCCTCCCATCGGTTTTTAAGGGCTCTATTTTCAGAATCAACTTTTCTCTTCGGCATCATGTGGGCTAGCTTGGCAATAACTTGCAGCATCATAAGCTAGACTTGATTAACGCGGTAAGTGTTCGGCAAGGCAGCTGAAGCGCTGCATTATGGGATCTGTAGTTTATTGTGTTACCAGCCTTCATATCCCGGCCATTAATAACAATAATATATACAGTGGTGTGAAAAACTATTTGCCCCCTTCCTGGTTTCTTATTCTTTTGCATGTTTGTCACACAAAATGTTTCTGATCATCAAACACATTTAACCATTAGTCAAATATAACACAAGTAAACACAAAATGCAGTTTTTGAATGATGGTTTTATTATTTAGAGAGAAAAAAAAATCCAAACCTACATTTGCCCTGTGTGAAAAAGTAATTACCCCTTGTTAAAAATAACCTAACTGTGGTGTATCACACCTGAGTTCAATTTCCTCGTAGCCACCCCCAGGCCTGATTACTGCCACACCTGTTTCAATCAAGAAATCACTTACATAGGAGCTGCCTGACACAGAGAAGTAGACCAAAAGCACCTCAAAAGCTAGACATCATGCCAAGATCCAAAGAAATTCAGGAACAAAATGAGAACAGAAGTAATTGAGATCTATCAGTCTGGTAAAGGTTATAAAGCCATTTCTAAAGCTTTGGGACTCCAGTGAACCACAGTGAGAGCCATTATCCACAAATGGCAAAAACATGGAACAGTGGTGAACCTTCCCAGGAGTGGCCGGCTGACCAAAATTACCCCAAGAGCGCAGAGGCGACTCATCCGAGAGGTCACAAAAGACCCCAGGACAACGTCTAAACAACTGCAGGCCTCACTTGCCTCAATTAAGGTCAGTGTTCACAACTCCACCATAAGAAAGAGACTGGCAAAACGGCCTGCATGGCAGATTTCCAAGACGCAAACCACTGTTAAGCAAAAAGAACATTAGGGCTCGTCTCAATTTTGCTAAGAAACATCTCAATGATTGCCAAGACTTTTGGGAAAATACCTTGTGGACTGATGAGACAAAAGTTGAACTTTTGGAAGGCAAATGTCCTATTACATCTGGCGTAAAAGGAACACAGCATTTCAGAAAAAGAACATCATACCAACAATAAAATATGGTTGTGGTAGTGTGATGGTCTGGGGTTGTTTGCTGCTTCAGGACCTGGAAGGCTTGCTGTGATAGATGGAACCATGAATTCTACTGTCTACCAAAAAATCCTGAAGGAGAATGTCCGGCCATCTGTTCATCAACTCAAGCTGAAGCGATCTTGGAATGCTGCAACAGGACAGTGACCCAAAACACACCAACAAATCCACCTCTGAATGGCTGAAGAAAAACAAAATGAAGACTTTGGAGTGGCCTAGTCAAAGTCCTGACCTGAATCCAATTGAGATGCTATGGCATGACCTTAAAAAGGCAGTTCATGCTAGAAAACCCTCAAATAAAGCTGAGTTACAACAATTCTGCAAAGATGAGTGGGCCAAAATTCCTCCAGAGCTGTAAAAGACTCATTGCAAGTTATATGGCGCTTGATTGCAGTTATTGCTGCTAAGGGTGGCCCAACCAGTTATTAGGTTCAGGGGGCAATTACTTTTTCACACAGGGCCATGTAGGTTTGGATTTTTTTTCTCCCTAAATAATAAAAACCATCATTTAAAAACTGCATTTTGTGTTTACTTGTGTTATATTTGACTAATGGTTAAATGTGTTTGATGATCAGAAACATTTTGTGTGACAAACATGCAAAAGAATAAGAAATCAGGAAGGTGGCAAATAGTTTTTCACACCACTGTAAAATGATCTCGTGGGCCGAATATAATTACATCGCGGACCAGATGTGGCCCTGGGCTTGAGTTTGACACATATGGACTAATTAGAACTTGAAAAGATATTTTTTTCGAATGTGATCGCGCAATTCAGATCGAGTTGACGCGCACTACATCGAGCCTGCGTGCTATTGTGGTTTTGCCTCCGTGCCTAAATAAATCATCTTCCCCTCGCTCTTACTTTTTTACCGTTCATCTAATGAATACACTGAGTATGGCTTTACCAAAACAATCATTGATGGTGAATAAAGTATCCATTATTCATAAAGCTTCAAATTGGTGATCTGTCTTTCCGTTAACGCATATTTTTTCATCAAAGTCTCAAACCAAGGGGATGCGAGGATAAAATGAATCGTGAAGCGCTGATCAATGTAATCGGTGTACCAGGAAATCATGCATTGACAGAAGTTCCCCATTGTTTGTAATGCAAAGTGTAATTAAATCGCGTGATTTTTTATCGCGTTATGGAGCACATGCATCGAAGCTTCTCAGCTGTGCTTGTGCTAAGAAAAGGAAACATTTTAAAAATAACTTAACACGATTGTCAATGTCACCTTTTGTAAGTAGTGCCTGGAGGATACAGTGTGGAGAAACTCTAGAGACAGCGTGTGTATTAACTTGTGGATTTTTCTGTGAGTATTTGGTGGCAGCATCACAAACTCGCTTCCGTAACACTCGCGTCGCGTTAGCTGCGGAGCTCAGCTCAGAGCGAAATGAGGTGAATGGGAGGAGATGATGACGTGACTCCCCCCACCCGCCTTAACTGTCAATCCCCCACAAACACAGTCTCTCGGAATTTGCATAAGCACAGCCTTTTACCTGCAATTTTAACTTAGTTACAAAGTGATCAAAACTCTCGTTTATATCCTGCGTCCTCTCATTAAACTTGTATCCCGCATTACCCGTTAGGCATGACAAACCGCCAGCGGCAGCCTGTCTATGAACTTAATTTAAACTTTAGGTTAACACCGTGCTTTGTTTCTGAAGTAGCAGCACTCATGAATATGGTTGTAAATGTCACTCGCTCGCTTCTTATTGTTTAGCTGCCTTCTCAATTATATAATGCATGTTTTCTTCAGCGCCTTTTGGAGCGCTTCCTGGTTTTCCATGTACTGCGTTAAAAGTCAGTTCCACGTGATTACGATGGGAGGCGTGGTGATGTCACACGAAACTCCACCCCACGGCCATCAAGCTCAACTCCATTACAGTAAATGGAAAAATAGCTTCCAGTTATGACCATTACGTGTAGAATTTTGAAATGAAACCTGCCCAACCTTTGTAAGTAAGCTGTAAGGAATGAGCCTGCCAAATTTCAGCCTTTTACCTACACGGGAACTTGGAGAATAAGTGATGAGTCAGTGAGTGAGTCAGTGAGGGCTTTGCCTTTTATTAGTATAGAATCGAGCCGTATTTACAGTCTGATAAGTAAAGCAGCCTTCAGAAAAATGTAGGAGGAAAGCACCAAAAGATACGTAAATGAAGCGATAGAACGTGTGAGTATATAGATTTATGTGTGTAAACATGTATATATCTGTACATATATTAGTGGGGAAAAGAATATCATGTGCGAAAAAAGAAAAGTGCACTGTATTTAACTTCAAAGGTACCTGGCTTCGCTAATGTCTTGTGTGTGTGAATATGTCTGTGATGAACTAATTCATTGTGTGTGCGTGGGTGCTAATTGTTCTCTGTGTGTCTGTGTGTGCGTGTAAATATGTTTGTGCAAAAATGTGTGAACGTGCGCGTTGTTTGTTCTGTGTGTGTGTGTTTGGAAGTAAGAAAGCAAAACATGGAGACTACTGGGTAATGTAGTTCAATTATGATTTGCTGAAACTGCCGTGTGCATCTACTGTAAATTTCCAGAGCTCGTGACTAAAAATGGGTTAAAATGAATTTTGTATCTAAATTTCCAGAGCTCGTGAGTAAATATGGGTTAAAATAAATTTGAGTATGTGTAATAGTTGATACAATGAAAAACGCATCCACTTTTAATTATACAAATATTTATAAATATGAGGCATCTTTTCCTTTAGACCCTGATCAAGTCTTAAGGAAAAATGCACTTTTGATAACTTTAACATAAGGAAACAAGTTCTTTCAATTTCTTCTGTCCTTTTTTTTTTTTTTTCTTGTGATGTGTGTATGTGAAATTGTGCATTATGGGGATTATTACAGTGGAGTATGTGGTGGCGCAGTGGTTAGCACTTATGCTAAGATTCAAGCTTATATGTGATTTGTGTTGAAGCTTACATGTTATTTGTTTTGAGTTAATATTCTCAGTGAAAGTTTAGCCTTTTTGCTGGGAGAGCCGTCTTGCTGTGGTATCGAACCGCGTGATTTCTTGATAGTTGGATTTGCCTACTTGGCGGAATGGATCGCCGGAAGCAATTCCTCGTTGTCTGAGTCATTTCCTTTTTTTTCTTTCTGATTCCTTTGCTGCATTGTTTCCAAATATAGTGTGTAATAATAAATAACAAATAATAATAAGCACTAAAACTGGGGTAAGGTTGAATGTGTAAAACAATGGTTTGGATGATAGTAAAGGGATCCCTGTGTGTGCATGTTAAATAAGTTTCAGTGTGTTTGAGAGTGTGTGTAAAAACATGTGATGTTGTTTGAAAGGATGGAATAATTGATATTAATGTGTGTGAGAATGTAAATGTTTGTTGAAATTAAAAGAGCTCTTAATTCAAAATTAAAAAGATAAACAGGTGGTGTAAAAAGTCTCCAGATTAGGCATGATATTATATGAGCACCCCTTTCATTTGAGTACTGGCCAGACTCTGATGTAAGGAAGATTTTAATTAAAAGAGTACATTTCAATTGGAGACATTCTTTAAAATAGTAATGAAACTGAAGAAAACAATGGCTTCCAGTCCAGATAGTGTTCCATGCCAAAATATGCTATAAAAAAGAGGTAAAAAGGGGGGTTAATTAAGAGAAAAACAGATTGTGCCTTTGCAGTCAACATTCTGAAACACATGTAACAACAATCTGAAAGATCATAATGAAAGAACATGCAAGTTTTGCTGGCTTTGGCAGAAGGTTACGAGGAAAAGAAATCAGTGTATATAACTGAAATAGATTTAAAGTACTTCCTTCTTTCAAAATTCTGGGAAAAATTACCTAACAAAGAAGTGGATTCTTCATTCTAAATATGGGTGGAATGTGTTAATTTCTAGAGGGCATCTTAATAAATAAATAAATAAATAAATAAATAAATAAAGGCACATTTTGCATTATAGGGTATTCTGATATATTGATTTCTTTCCCATTTCCTTTGTGTGTAATATTGACTTATTTGTGTGAAATATAGTGGAATACTGGTATCACAACAAAGCTAATGGAAGGTTCACTTTTCTATTTTTTGATGCATTAATGAAATATTGAATGAGACATTTTATTAAGATTCTAAAATTAAGATCCAAATGTATGTGGTATTTTAATTAATAAAATAATTAGTAATAAAAAAAGAAATACTTGGGATACATGTATAGAAACTTTCTACTTTTACATAACAAGTTATAAGGGGTTAGAGATGGAGTCCAAGATTATTTTTGCTGCTAAATAACCTTTGAAATAATTTAAGGGGCGTTGAGTGGGAAGGGATAAAATATTTTACTTCACTGACCTTGTTAATCTTAGATATGGTCCAAATATACTCAAATATGAACATCTTGTGTAAAAAAAAATGTTCTTAGGACTTTGCACATTTCAACAATGCTTTATAATTACATACATGGGAGAGGAAATGTGGAGCCAAATTGTTTTTGTTATATTTAATGTCAAAAAGGAAAATAATTAAGAATTATCCGTCCAGATTGTGGATTTCTTTCTTGACTCTGCTTGCTATGCTAACTATGAGATGTTCTCTGTAGGTTGCTGGTATACTTGACATCATTTAAGGGAAGGGTACAATGAACACTATGACAAATTTATAATAATTGGCTGAAGTCTTCTTATTTTTACACCAACCTCCACGGAGCATGGCTCTTTAACTAATAAATACTCAACCTTCTCTTTGCTTTGTTTGTTTTCTATCCCTGGACGTATTTGTCTTCCTGTAAAGAACTATAAAATTTGGCTTTATTAAATTTAAATTATTATACATATTAATGGGATTAGTTTCAGATACCCTGTTGCTCCACATCTCCTCTAATTGTAAAAATAATAACAGCAATATTGACACAAGTGTCAATAAGGGGAAGGGTTGGTATATTGATTGGTATAAGTAAATGTTTAATTTTGTTTAATTTTGAAACCATTTTAATTTTGAAGCTATTTTTAATTATTATGGAACAAGTGCAGATAATTTGAATATTATGCCAATATTATTGGGACCAATTTTTGTAATGATTTATTATTGAGTACATTTTCCCTGATATATATAAAGATTGACTTTATTTTATAATGACTTGGGACATGTTTTCAAATGAGTGGAAATTGCAACCACAGCCAAACTGGAAACAGCTATAAAGGAAGACTTGAACTTTGTGCTTATCAATTTCTGACTGTTTAAAGGCAAATTGACTTAGACAAGCTCAGACTGGATTGAAATGACAGTTTGTTTTACTGCTAGCAATATTTTTAATAGAGGTACCCCCAACGAAACAGATCTGACATCTTATGACATATTATTTTTGGATCCATAAGTAGCTACCAATGAAGAATTACATGCTGACTATTTAAATGAGCGTTTTAAGTCTTTACATCTGCAGGTGAAAGCTGTTTTTCCTAGTAAATCGTAGATGACAGCATTTGAAGTTGAACCAGAGATTGGGCTGTGATAAAGGTCTGCACTAAGACTCCAAGGAGAGCCCAGCCATACCAGAGATGTAATCAGGCCATCGATCAGCTGACTACTGGACAACACACTTCAATTCCAGTCCAGGCATCATGGGATCCTGCTGCTAAGAGCTCAACTGTGCTGGTGATGTTTGAGCCCAAAAGATCATCGTGGATTCGAATCATAGGACCAAAGCAGGCAGATCATCTAAGACTTCTAGACGTGGTCCTTTTACCTGGGATATTGGACCCCAACACCTGCTTTAATCCTTATCAGAAGAGAAAATTTGTCACACTTTTACTGCAGAGCTCAATGTTCTTTGCGGAGCCTACTTTGACTGTCCACTTTTTGACAACTAGCAACATCTTTTAAATTAAAGTATTTGAACTGTAAAGTTATGAAAGCTATAGAAGGAAAGCTAATTATTTGCAAGTAAAGCAGAATATAGGGACTCCTAAATAATATGTATTAAATGAATGTTTGCATTAATGGGAATACTGCATGATTATTATGAATTCAATGGTTAAAATAGATATTTTTAGATAAATGCTTTTGATATGCCTTCTGATATTTAGTTTGTGATAATAAGTTATCTTTAAGGACCAATTCTTTATGTTATCTGTAAAGTTAATTAGAATCGAATCTAATATAACATAAGAGATCTATTAGAGATTGTTAAGTAATTGTCATTGCAGGGGCATTCCACCATTGCTAGTTAGGGTCAGTCCAGTTTAGATATTCTAGGTTATTAATTGTACTATTATAACAAATAACGTAGAGCTTCATATTTAGTTACATTTAATTAATTGAAAAAATAATAGTTAGCTCATGGGGTAGCACACATAACTAGTATTTTGGGAATAAGGACACTACTATAGGTCAGAACATCCATAACCTTCAATTATAATAGGATAATACAGTTTAGGTTAGCATGTTGATGGTGATACAGGTCAAATGATTAACATCATGGCTTGATGAGGATATATGTTATGGAAATTAGTGAAATGAAGTAATAATTTGGCCCATAGGAGATGGAGTGTCTTATACATACAGAGGTGAATGTGTGGTCTGTGAATTAAAAAGCCCAGATGAAGTCTGAACATCTCTGAAGATTTGAAATCCTTAATGAGAAGCTTGGGTATAACCCTTAAATTGAAATTGAAATGAATGTGACCTCAAAAGTGATTTGCATTTGGAAAGTAGTGCTCACGTCTTCTGAAGAGGATTGACACCTACTGTCCACAAAATAGCTGCATTAATATGTTAAAGGTGGCTCAAAATTGAACCACAGCTGGGTGTATATTTGGGCAATTTTATGAATGAGTGTGTTAGGATATGTGCATGGTGAGGTGTATAAGGACTTTATCTCTTATTATTATTGTGCACCAGTGGCAACATAAAACTGAGAACTTTTGAGTTTTTTTAAGATAGATATTTATGCCATCTCTATCGCCACCAACAATATTATTAATAGGTCTGATTGTAGATGAACACACAAAACTAGGTACATTAAATAGTTATTTCACCATATTTAGGAATTGGGACAGTTCTGACATTATCTGTAAATCCATCTTAGAAACAAAAGGTACAGCCAGTATTTTGTATTAGCTTTATTTGAACCTGGGACATGATTGTCAAGGCAGGAATTACTCTCTTAATGGTATCGTTATATCCTTGAATGGTATTTTGCTGCTTATTGCCAGTTTTCTAATTAGTTATTACTAGAGTTGCTGTCAAACAAGTGTACATCCAAGTTCTTGAACCATGGACATCTTCAACTACAGATTTTGATTCTCTTTTGATGACAATGTGGATATTGAAATACAAACCAGAAGAAACTCTTGGGTGAAGTGCTAGTAACCACTCCCCAGGAGGTGACCCTCTACGGTGCACAAAGTACCTGGGTTGAAGAAAAATATTATTTCACTGAAAAAGTATTTCTTCTAGTGAAGAAAAAGCCCTTATTATGGACAATTGTTTTATTATTTTAAGCCTTCTGTATTATTTTGTGACTATCATGGATTGTTATATTCCCTTGTTGTTCAATTTTATCTGCACTTATGATTGATTCTGCACACTTCTTGACTCTTAGGGTAGGGCCAGGAAGTCTTTTACTCCTCTTAGTTGATTGATGGGGGAGATGTTTGGCTCCTGTGCCACCAGAGGAGGGGTATGGGTGTTGAAGATTAAGAAGAACTGTGAGGGGTCCGTATTGGGCTCCAAAGAAGAATTGAACCAACATCCCCTATCTTTCTTTTGGAATCAGGTTAGATGTTGAGGCTTGATTATGCCCCAAAAGGGAGGAATGTAGAAGGAAAATTTTTTATATTAGCATAGAGAATAGCAAATTAACATAAAGAGCCATAAAAAGTAATTAAAAGCTTCTAAAATATTAGATTAAGCATAAATTAGAATGTTAAGCAAATAAGATAGGTCAAGCAGATAGTTAACTAAAAATCAGTTATATTGCATTATTTAAAGCTTACAGAAGAAATTACTAGTTTGGGAACGAACATTGAAAATACAAAACATGACGTACAGAAATCAGCTAGAACAGGATAAGAGTTTGAGAACAGTTGTGTTCAAGGCTAGGAAGCTAAAGAAGCGATAACACAGAGAAGATGGCTCTGGGAGGCACGTAAAGAAACCAGCTGGATTGGAAAAACAGCAGAAAACAAAAGGCTTTTACTGTAAACAAGGTCACACTGACGTAATGCATGAAGAGAAAATCTTAGTAAATTCAGGCATTAGCAAAAATATTAGATGAATATATTAGAAATTAACTTTAGTGTAGAAATTAAGATGACTCAAGCATGCCAAGCAATGATTAAATGAAAGCATATACTTGTGGTATTATGGGTCCACAGCTCGCTGAGCAAAGGCCAGTTTTTAAATAAATGATCATCATCGCCAGCGGTTTCGTGTGAGGCGAGTGGTTGTAGCAAGCCGTGAGGGCGATCTGCGGTGTGGGCGTTTCTCACCGAGTGCACAGGTGAGGAATTGTCCACATCCGTAATTGTTCCCGTGGCTAATGCACTGCAGCTGCTATGGCCCCTCGCTATATAAAACAAGCGTGAGTCGATTAAGAAAAGGAAAAAAAAGAGGAAAGATCAGAGAAAGAGAAGGAAATGGAGGTTGGCAGCAGGAAGCAGTAAAGAGAGAGAGAGAGAGAGCGAGCAAATCGGTGCAGCAGGAAGGCAGCCTGGGTGTTTGGCCAACACCTGGGAGAAGTTGTGGTCACTCCCGCAGAGTTTGTTTTGAAGGGCGGGAGTGACCGGGAAGGTGCAGTACTCTCCGCGGAATGTAACGGGAGTCAGAACTTAGGATGTGGTGTTTCCTGTGTGAGAGCCTTGGTCGCAGTGGGATTCCCAAGTCACTGTCAGGGGGAGCCAACCGGAGCCAAGGATCGGAAAGGCGACTGACAGTAGCAGCAGGAGTAGGCAGAAGGTCAGCTGCATTGAGCACGTCTTGCATGTTTCAGGGCCCGTATGGGAGAAGCAGGTGAGACGCTAACGCTAACAGGAAAGAAGCACCGGGTTTGTCATTTGTTTTTAAAGACTGCTTCCTAAGAAACATTTTAACCTCTGGTTTTAAGGATTGTTTTTTCTATTTATTGGTTTTAACCTCCACGTTTTTTCTTTTACTGGATTATTTATTTAATGATTCGTTTTGAAGCACTGCACTATTTATTGAACACTGTTTTTGTTGACTGTTTTAATAAAAGCACTTTTGCACTTTTTACCATCCCCTTGCTCTGGTGTTATTGTCTAACTGTCTAGCTCATCGGTGACATTACCAACAGTGTTGGATTGAAGGACTCCCGAACAGCAATGGGAGTGTGGAGCCGAACCCACATCGTCACAATACTATATTTCTTTTTAATTAAAGCTTAACTTTAGGCCACCAATATAGCATAGCATGAAAGGCTAGAAAAGGAAGTGACACCATGAAGGACCAAATATGGAATAAAGAACATCTGCCTAGTTGATGAACCAATCAAGAATAAGAAAAACAGAAACTGGAGTGAACAATAGACAGAATGGCTTGGTGCAGAATGAGCAAATCGAACAAGGTTAAAATGATAAGAAATTGTTATAAAAACTTTGAGTGGTGCAATGTTCAGGGCTCAGCTCAATTTGGCTGTATTGGGTTGAGTCCTTGTTATTTTTTGTGTTGTTTTATTGCAATAAAGCTTTAAAACTCTGTCGGTCTTTCCCGAGTCCTAATAGCCTTTATTTTAAGTAAAAAGCCTTCTGCTGATGAATTTTTGGCCACGACAATTGTCAGACCACTCAAATCCTTGGTACGGGGCCATGTGTGAATACTTGTCATAATAGAATATGTCACCTGCGATGCAGAGGCCATTCCCCTGCAAGTGGCTATCATCAAAATGATGCACAGAAACTGGTGGGGGTCTTTGCATGAGGTGGTAATCCTGGACTAGGTCATTCCTTTCATGTTAGGGGTATTTAGAGAGGTTGTCAGGCTAAGCTGCTATGCATCACCCACCTTAAGACATCTATTTAATATCCCCAGATGGATGGTCTGGTCTGGCTGAGTGTTTAAATAGGATGCTCAAACAGAGGTTGAGAAAAGTGGAGCGTGCAGACAGGAGAGGTACCACAGGCTTGTACAGGATTCTCCCTGCATGAGCTACTCTATAGAAGGTAACACAGTGGCTTCCTCGATCATGTAGTGGTGAACTAAGAGGAGGAGACAAAACCCTCTTCCCATAATATTTTCAGAATGTTGCAGGTTTGTGCTGCAGCCCTTGGTCAGTGAGTACATGGTGTCTGTGCACAAACCCTGCCATAAAACAGGGGCTTCAGTCTCCATGAATTTTGCACAGCAGACAAGGGTTATGGTCTTGATACCCACATCCTAATTCAAGCTCCTCGCCAATTGCTTGGGTCCTTTTAAGAGGTGCAGAAGCAAAAGGTATTGATAGACTATCTGATCTCCCAGTGCCTATGGTAGAGCAAATACCGCATTAATCTCCTTAAGTGATGGCAAGAACAGGAGAATGACAAACCATTGTGAAAGTGTTCTTCTTGAGTTTCGGGGACCTCAGTTTCAAGGAGACAATTAGCCCCCGGAGGATGTGTTAGCTGGGGAACACCATCATCTCCTTTACCCAATGGTGGATCCCAAGTTGGGCTGATTACACATGACATTATCACCCAGCCTAGAGTTGTGGTGTGGAAGAAGTCATACTGCCTCCTAAACTTGAAAAAAAACTGATGAATTTGGAGATCCAGCTAATGCTGGATCAAGGAGTCATTGAAGAGGGCCACAGCCCCAGTCCAGCTCCATTCTTGTTGTTTTGCCTAAGCTCAATGGGAGTCTGTGTTTTTATAACAACCTCTGTCAGTAACAACATGGAGGTTGAGGGGTATTCCTTGCCATTAAATGCATAATCACACATCACAGGCATTGCCCGTTGGGGAGGAAGTTCATGCTGATGACTGATCATGCTCCAGTACAGTACAGTTGTGGCCAAAAATTTTCAGAATGACACAAGTATTGGTTTTCACACAGTTTGCTGCTTCAGTGTTTTTAGATCTTTTTCTCGGATTTTTCTATGGTATACCAAAGTATAATTACAGGCATTTCATAAGTTTCAAAGGCTTTTATTAAAAATTACATAAATTGTATGCAAAGAGTCAATATTCATGCTGTAAATCAACTTCTGGGCCAAATCCTCACTGATGGCAGCCCATTCTTGCATAATCAATGTTTGGAGTTTCTCATAATGTGTGGGCTTTTGTATGTCCACCAGCCACTTGAGGATTGACCACAAGTTTTTAATGGGCTTAAGGTCTTAGGAGTTTCTTAGCCATGGACCCAAAATTTCAACGTTTTGTTCCCCTGAACCACTTAGTTATCACTTTTGCCTTACGGCACAGTGCTCCATCTCCCTGGAAAAGGTATTGTTGGTCACCAGACTGTTCTTGGATGGTTGGGAGAAGTTGCACTTGGAGGATGTTTTGGTACCATTATTTATTCATGTTTGTGTTCTTCGGCAAAACTGTGATTGAGCCCACTCCCTTGGCTGAGAAGCAACCCCACATATGAATGGTGTCGGGATGCTTTACTGTTACCATAACACAGGACTGATGCTAGCACTCAAATTTTCTTCTCCGGCCATTCTATTTCCCAGATGCCCCAAACAATCGGTAAGGGGATTTATCAGAGAAAAAGTACAGGGATTGGACTGCTGAGGACTGGGAAGACATTTTCTCTGATGAATGTAAGCACAAACGTAACCTAGCTAGAAATCTTAAGTATAACATAACTGCTTAACACTTTAGTTTAACAAAAACAATAAGTCAAGTAGCATAACCTTGTAACTCTTCAGGAGCCTGCACAGTATTGTCACCTAATAAAATGGAGCACAAATATTACGTACAAATGTAAACAAACAGCAGCAAACCAAACCAAACCTTCAGGGAAAATGTTAGCACTTGCTGCTTAAAAAATAAAATAAAAATGCTGTCAACACTTAAACAACAGTTGCCATGCATCCTTTTTATGGATTATAATCAAATGAGGTAGAATATCAGTGCTGGAAATGTTACATTGCCTCTAGTATCTTGTGTAAACATAAAATGAATATACCATGAAATGAGGAAAGTTAGAAAGTCAGTGCTGGAACTGTACAAGTAAACACTTAAAGAGTTAACAAGCCATCCTGCTGGCAGAAACTGCACAGTCAGAGCTTTAGATTCTTTGTCAGGAACACCAGCATATTCAGTGATGTTGGCTTAAGAGCTGATCTTTGACAAGTTACTGCATTCCCTCCAGTGCAGAACAGCCTCTCGGAGGCAGCTGATGTGAAGAAAGTTCACCTCATGTTGTTTTACACCATGTGAGTGGATCACTCTCGCTGTCTGCTAGTGGACAGTTCAAGTAACTCTGTAGTTCAGCTGTGATTTTATGCCTCTCTGACACGCCTGTCTTCTCTGTTGCTGTGCCCTTGAAAAAGCCTCTGAGGTTCTTCTTTGGTCTCTTTGGGTTAGTTTGGTGTCACCTGCTGTTTCAAGGATGCTTTCAGATGCAGCTGTATGACTCTCCTCTGATAGAAGGGATTGCACTTAAACTGCTCTGGCTTGGATGGCTTTGCTTCACTTTCACTCATGTATTCAGTGTGGAAGCATTGGATCAAGCAGAGTTGCCAGATCGATCAGTTCCAGAGTCACTGGGTCTTTGTAATTTGTTCACGTAGTCCAGTACTGATTTCTTGATTGTCTTTGTGAAGTCTGTGTCGTTCTCCTTTTCCTGTTGGATGTTATAACTAAAGAACAGGCTTCACGCATGAGATGGTGACGTAGTCTTCAGCAGAAAATGTTTCAGTAAATTCAGCGAGAGGACCCAGAGCTTTGCTCACAGAATCAAGTACCTCTACAACTTGCCACATCAGCACAAGGTGTCTGGTTGAGCTGGCAGCAACTGAGACCTGTGTGATGGCCTTTTCTTGTTGGAATACCTTTCTTGATGACCAATGACAGATGATGACATATGATATTCTGTGACCAGTTTGTGCTGATGTAGGCCCATTTCCACATGGGCATCCCAGAGTGCCTGCTGCTGCTTCAAGCTGTGAGCAAAGGCAGCCACAGTCTTTTTTCCCCCAACTGTCCTCACTGTTCTGGCAAGCCTCCTCTCTAAAGATAAAGAAAGATAGTCAGTTAGTCTCTGTCTCTCCCTCCTCACACACATAACACACACACCTCTCTCTCAATATGACCCATGACAATTGTTTTAGGACTGCCTGCTATTATGAATAGGCTGGGATGTTATAACAAAGAGGATTATGATTTTTGAATTTATTCTCACTTGATTTTTGGGGAGCAGGTATGGAGTTCAGTAGGTGTCAAGTAGGAAAAATCTGTTTGAATGATTTAGGTTCTTATTTCTGTATGAAGCATATGCCTATTGAGTACGTTTTATGTCGCAAGCTATCTTGGTTTGGGGCCCTCGATTTCAAAGCACTTTTTTGTTTTAATTATTTAAAGCATCTGCACAGTGATTTATGGTATTCCTTATTGGCAGCAAAAAAGATTCCTTGCTGACGTTGATCGTCCTTCAATGAAACGCTCTCAAATCGGAATACCAGAAATCATCGTGCGGCCTTTGGTCAACGATAAATAACCTTTAATATGGTGAAAAAAGGACGAATAGCGGCGGTGATCCATGCATTGTAATAACTCTGCCTTTGAGATAAATCTGTCGTGGGCGGGACAGAAGGAGCTGCCGCGGTGATCCAGGTGGGATGGAGTGGTGCGAGGAGGCGGAGATCTGTGCAAGGGGCTTAAATAATGAAAGAAAAAAGTGTTTTGTATTCGAGGACCCCCAACCATGGCGGTCTGCAAAATAAAACGCGCTTGACAGTTGTGTGCTTCTTACGGAACTAAAAATTATTTTCAAGTACGTAATTCGTTCAAACGGATTGTGTTTTATTTTTCTTAACTGACCACTACGGGGCTTTGTATAAAAATAAATTGCGTTTAGTATTTTGATGGGTAAATGAAACTGACCAATAGCAATGCAGACGATGGCCAAAGCGTGACAGTCTGGTTCAGTTACTGAGAGTGATGACTTTGATAACATTGGCCCGCTGTCTGTTGTCACGCACACCAGTTTGTCCTCTTCTAGATGCCACAAGTTAATAAACTACCACTTGCAATATTTTCACCGGTGTTATCCTCAGTGTAGCAATGACACCCTAGGGTGCTGCTGATATATTATAATTACTCAGGTCTTCTCCTTCCGTCTCAGTGGCACACTCCACCAGGTCCCCAGTCCAACACACCAACAGGGAAAGTTTCAACAACAACAATTTTATTCAAAGGAGGATCCCTCAATTGAATGGTGTCCCAAACAAAGAAAATAGAATAAAATCTTAACAACAGTGCAGTGAAAATTAATAAACAGTAATAAGTATCTTATGCAAATATAATATATACAATCCTATAAGCTGTGCCTCTAAGCAAGCAATATTTAATAAAGCTCCCTTTATGCTCCCAGTCCCTCAGGAAACCTTCTTCCCCTCCCACCTCACTGGCCAGTGATACCAGGTAAACAAACAAAAGAAAACGGCGTTGGGGCCCTTTGTTTCTATCGTTGGAGCGCTCTATCTCCAAATGGAGCATTTGTAATCCACCGAAAAGATATCTGTCCTCCAACTGGACTCTCCAAATAGGTGGCCACAATAGAGTAAAGTAAAGATAGGGATAATTGTGCGATATACAGCTCACCACTCCTGGGTTCTGGAAGACGTGGGCTGCAGACGCTCCTCAGTGATCCAATAATCCCCAACGGCCCCCCGAAGCCGATAAAATCACTCCTCTCACCAGTTCCTCCAGGTGATTCTCTCTCTCCTCCCGCAAAGTCTATCTCCTCGCCCCCTCACTCTCCAAGTCCGTTCCCGTTCGTCTCAGCCACCCCAAAACAGAGTTCCCCCCCTGTATTCTATTCCTGTCCTGATCAGCCGCTCTGCTGCCATCTAATGTCTAGTTCTTAAAATTGCAGCTCCATGACTCTCTTATTCAGACATACACACGCAAGATGTCTGTGTGCATAGCTACACTCTTCCCCCACTGAGGAACCCTTTGTCCCCAAAGGGAGTAAATCACAATTTAACCCCTACAAGGAATAAGAAAATCGTCTCTAAAGGGACTGCCCACCATGGTGTGTCAGACCAGGAACCAGAAGAGTAGACTTTGTTGTCACTCACAGGCTTCTCCTTAGCTTCTGCTCGACGTGCACAGTGGTGACGACCTCCTCTGTGCTGTTTCCAGAAGAGTCATAGGTCAGTCTTTTAGGAGGCCGAATGGTACGTTTTTCCCTTGCTTCTGCAGGTTCTGACTGTGGAGTCGAGGTGTGTTTAGTAAGTGCTTCTGAGGGCTCTACGGAAGGTCCTGTCACCAGCGAAGAATGTTCGACCCAGGGTTCTTCAGGTGGCCTGATGAAAGTTTCTAAATCCTCAGATTCAATGACAGCTTGAGGTACAAACTCAGGAGCTTCTGCCCTTAGTGTACCAGAGGGAAATTCGAACTCAGAGGGATGGTCATTCCTGGGCGCCTGAAACCATAACCAGTCAGAAGCGAACTCTTCATCAGAATCATCATCTTCCACTGCGATCTCACTGGACTGATTAGTCTGAACACTTTCGACTGAGATCGGGTGATAGGGCTGCGTCTCTGAGGCTTTGGCTCCTCAGTAGGTGGTACTCGTACGGCTTCACTTAACGGTAGCAGGTGATTTCGGTGCCAAGTCTTTAGGGGACCAGTCTGTCCCTCAGAACGAATCCGGAATACCGGGAGGCCTGGTAGCTGAGAGCAGATGATGTATGCGGTTGAGAACTCCATCGATCTGCAAGTTTTTGGAGACCCCGCTGATTCAAATTTCGCAACAGTACTCAATCTTCGGGTTTTAAATCATGAATCCGGACCCTCAACTCGTAACGTTTTTTATTTTGGGACCCTCTATTCTCCAAAGCTTCTCGTGCCTTTTCATAAGCCACTTTGAGGTCCTTCCGCAATCTCTTGACATAATTCTGATGAGTGGTAGCGGACGTCCCATCCAATGAGATGCCAAAAGCCAGATCGATAGGCAGTCTAGCTTCCCGTCCAAACATCAAACGGTAAGGTGAATACCCAGTGGAGTCATATCTGGTACTGTTATAAGCATGCACTAAAGCAGACACAAACCGACTCCAATGCTGTTTATTCTCCGAAGTTAATGTTCCCAGCATATCCAACAATGTTCGATTGAACCTCTCTGGCTGAGGGTCACCTTGGGGGTGATATGGAGTGGTCCTGAACTTTGACACCCCCAACGTTCTCATCAGCTCTTTAATGAACTTGCTTTCAAAGTCTCTTCCCTGATCTGAGTGGATCCTCTGGGGCAAACCATAATGGACAAAGTACTTCTCGACTAGAACTTTGGCAACGGTGGAGGCCTTCTGTGATGACAAGGATGTTTCCCTGACCACTAGTATCTGGTTCCAAGCACAAAAAATCCATGCACACCAATTCCATTGGGCTTTGACTCTGCAGATGGCCCATTGTGGCGGCCCTTGAAGGTAGAACCTTCCGTTGAATACATCTCAAACAGGAACGGCAATAGTTCTCTACTTCAGCATGCATGCAGGGCCAGTAAAACCGATCTCGAACCAGTTGGAAAGTTCTCTCTGTTCCCATGTGACCATGATCATCATGCAACGCTGTCAGAGCAATGTGACAGTGCTTCTCAGGCAGAAACAACTGTAATTTCTCTTGAGAGTCCCCAGAGGGGGTATCTCCTATAGACCAGACCCTCGTTTAACTGCAATCTGGGCCATTCTTTATGCACCAGTTTTGCCTTTTCAACTTTATCCGTCCACAGCAATTCTTGGTTGTCAGACTCCAATGCTTGTGAGACCAACCGACAAAGAGGATCTTCCTGTTGGTCCTTCTTCAAGTCCTGACGATTTAAAGTGGGTAGACTGTCCTTCCTCAATTGCACCAAATCACAATAAAATTCTGGGACCCCGGCAGCCATGACTCCGACTACTTGAGCTCCCACTGTGCTCTTTGCCTGCCAATCCACTCCTTGGTATATGGTCTGAACTTCCTCCGGGCCTAATTGAGCCCACCGGCCATCTGTGGCGTAGGGTCTGCGGGATAGGGCATCTGCATCGCGATTTACTGTTCCTGGCCGATACTTCAGACTGAAGTTAAATTCAGATAATGCAGCCAACCATCGGTGTCCTGTGGCATCCAACTTAGCTGTAGTGAGGATGTAAGTGAGCGGATTATTGTCTCTTTACCTCAAAGCTGGCGCTGTAGAGGTAGTCCCGCAACTTGTCCACCACCGACCACTTCAAGGCAAGAAACTCCAATTTGTGAGTAGGGTAATTCCTTTCAGTCGGCGACAGACTCCTGCTCACATAAGTGACAGGTCTCAACTTCCCATCAAACTTCTGATACAGTACTCCGCCAATTCCTTCTCGACAAGCATCAACATGCAACTCATATGGTTTCGTTGGATTCGCATAGGCCAGCACTGGGGCATGAGTAAGACTCCACATCAATTGGTTAAAAGCCTGCTCACAAGCAGAGGTCCATTCGCTCTGAATATTCTCTTTCGACCTCCGAGGCCCTTTCATAGAGTTCTTTGAAACATCAGAAAAAAGGTCACCTTGTCCCATCTCATTCTTTAAGAGCTCATTCAAAGGCCTAGCAATCTTGGCAAACCCTTCCACAAATCTTCTATAATAAGAGCAGAACCCGAGGAACGATCTGAGCTCTTCCACAGTGTGAGGAGGTGGCCAAGAGGTCACAGCTTCCAATTTCGCAGGGTCAGTAGCAACTCCCTCTGCGGTGACCACATGTCCCAGGTAAGTGACTGATGGCAGACAGAATTGGCACTTGTCTAGAGACAGCTTCAAACCCTCGCCTTTCAGACGGTCCAGCACCTTAATCAGGCGTTGCTCGTGCTCTTCAAGTGTCCTCCCGAAGACGATTAGATCATCTAGGTATACCAGTACTTCTAGAAGATGCATGTCCCCTACTGTCTTTTCCATCAATCGCTGGAAAGTCGCTGGAGCTCCAGTAAGACCCTGGGGCATCCGATTGAACTGATAGAAGCCAACAGGACAAATAAAAGCCGTCTTCTCTTGGTCATCTGAATGCATGGGAATCTGATGATACCCGCTCCTCAAATCCAGCACACTGAACCACTTAGCCCCTGCGAGACACTGGAGAGCGTCTTCAATTCTGGGAGTGGTATATTGATCAGGTATAGTCCTCCTATTCAAAGTGCGGTAGTCGATGCACAGACGGAGAGACCCATTCTTCTTCCGGACCACCACAATTGGAGAAGCGTAGGGGCTCCTTGAGTCACTGATTACCCCAGTCCGCTTCAGCTCGCCAATCTGTTCCCGGAGGTCGTCAAAGTCGGCCAGAGGAATTCTCCGAGACCTCTCCCGGAATGGTCTGTTATCCATGAGTTGGATGCGGTGTTGGACACTTTTCGCACAGCCCACATCAAACTCATCTCGGGAAAACATGTCCTTTCTTTCCGACAATATCGCCTGGATCCTTTTCTTCCACTCAGTTGGAGCTGGAGAGTTCTCTGGATAAAACCGTTCCTCACAAAGTTCAGTGGCTGCTTCCCCCACTGAGAAAAGAGGTGCGACCAGGGTGACTGGTTTCGCTTGCCCAATAACATCCGGGTTTTAAGTCTCACCGGAAAGTCAGTGGTATTCCTGACATTTACAGTAACTTTCCCTCCATTGCGCTGTAAGGCCTGAGTGGATATGGCCTCTGGTATCAGGTTCACGGTGGATACTGAGTCTCCAGCGGAGGCACCTTCCAGCATCACATAGGGTCCCGGTTGCTTCCAGGTCAGTCATACTTCGGCTTTTAAACAGACAACCTCCCCTGGTTGGAAGACTCTTTCTCTTTTGCTTAGAAACCAGAGTTTTCCCACTCCTTCTGATGGGACGTCCTCCTCTTCGACAATACTCTGGTACACAGCTCTCAAAGATGGAGGTATGTTCTCTTCCGAACAGCCTCTTTGTCCCACTATTGGAGTGAGCATCCTTCTCACCAGGTTGGAGTTTGTTCCTATGATCAATGAGCTTCCGGTGAACCCAGAGGGATGGGAACACACGATCGCAAGGGTGTCATAAGTACCTTTGGATGCAGCCAACTGGGGACCTGCAGTCAGTCTAACTTCCACATAACCATCATAGGGGAGATTCTGATCCCGACACCTCGAATCTCCAAATTCTCTATCTTGCGTAAAGGTAGGTGTTTAAGGTGCTTATCATAGAAGTCCCGACATAGCAGAGTGACCTGAGCCCCAGAATCCAGGACAGCTCTGGTGTAGATCCCCTCGACTTGAATAGGGACCACTGGAGAAGGCCCAATTAAGTCCTTGGGAACTTTTAAAGAACTTTCAAACTAGCAGCCCTTGAGTTCTGGACAGTGGCCCTCTCTCTCCCTTGAGAATAGGTAGAAGACTTATGTGCGTGTGTCTCCTGTAGTAAGGAAACAGACTCAGGCTTGTAAGTCGGAGAATGTGGCCCTGATGGTCCGGAAATTGTTACGGAGACATTACCATTCTGCCCTCTGGGCCTCTTCTTTTCCTTTTGGAGGAACTGAATTGGAGCTAGCCAAGTCTTTAGGCACCCGGTTGGCTCCTTCACCTGGGCCCTTTGGAGTTTTTCCGACGACTTTTGACTTTGTAGTCTCTCTTGGAGAGCACTCAATATCTCTTCTAGTGGGTCGAAAGTAACTCTATCCTCTGTACACTGTGCCTGTAAATGTCCAGTTTTCCCGCAGTGAAAACATCGCCTCCGATCTAAGGGCTTCTTGTTCGCGTGTTGAGCCCCTGATGTTGTCTTCTCAAAGGCCAGGTATACTACAGCTTTCTGAATATCTCCAATAGACTGTCGTAATTCCTCTTGAATCTGTATGACCTGCGTAACCGATCTCTGTGAATCGTTGAATGCTTGCTGCAAGGTAGAGTGGGATTTGGCCACTTGAGTCACTGCCTGCATCAAAATGTCAAGAGTCGATACTTCACCCGTTGAGCCAAGGGGACCCTGAGTCGGGGGTTTTATCTGCTGCTGCTCGTCATCGGCTGACACGTTCAGAGTGGTCAATGCAGAATATGCAGAGGTCCCAATGTTCAGTGAATTCAAAGTGGTGGCAGGCTGACACTTGGCTGCTACCAAAACTTCTTCCTCCCGAATAGTTTTCATCAACCTAGAGTAGGTCAATGGTTCATCTTGGCCCCTCACTCTCAGCTTCAGCAAGATAGGGTCCAGAGGTAGAGCTCCTCTGAGGATCTGGCGTAACAGCGTTTGGCTGGCGGTTTCAGGTGTCAGTCCATCTTTCAGGATCACTTGGTGTAAGATCTTGTCTAAACGGGTGACAAATGTGGATAGCTTTTCCCCTTCCTTTTGGTAAGTATGTTCAAACAAATACTTCAACTCCTCACTGCTCTCGACAAACCCATAAATCTCCCTCAAAGCTTCTAGGTATTCTGCCGCGGTGCAATCAGGCTTGTCTCGTTTCAAGTTTCGGATAATATCAGACGCAGGGGCCCGAAGACTTTCCACAATTCTCTGTCTCTTTATGGGATCAGGAGCTTCCCACTCACCCAGAGCTTGTGTGGCTTGATCAATCCAGGTCTCAAATGCTTCTTCTCCACTCGGCACAGGTAGGCTTCCGCTGAAGAATCGCAGTTTTCGGTATCCATAATTAATAGGTGAAGAAGAACTGCGTACAAAGGTCTCTACCAGTCTTCCTATATCAGTGAAGAACGATGCAGGAGGATACCCTGGTATGGCTGTACTGGGGTCAGGAGAGAGTGTTAGAGTTCTGTCCCGCCTGGGTAAGTCCTCCCGTTAAAAGGCTCTGCGAGCCTAACTGTATCAGTCTAGCCTCTATCTCAGTCGTCAACATTACAGTCTGACCCCGGAACCCACCAGGGAGATCTCTTTTACATTCAACTAATGCATAGGTGTGAGAGGTGTTTTGGTCAACCTGGATGTCAAGCACGATTACACGTTGATCTGTTACTAGGGTGGAGATGGTCTGTCTTATTCTATCCTCTGACCACTCCAGCTGAGGAATATCTATCGCCACGCTCTGCTCTGGTCGGCCATTTTGATTCCGGCACCACTGGATGGCACTGGTCAGGTCCATCACCTCGACTTGACTGGGATTCCCTGGCGATGTCATTCCCCTTCTTTTTTTTTTTCTTTACCACCTCTGACTGAGAGAAAAAGAATCCCGGACGAGCCCCCAAATGTAGCAATGACACCCTAGGGTGCTGCTGATATATTATAATTACTCAGGTCTTCTCCTTCCGTCTCAGTGGCACACTCCACCAGGTCCCCAGTCCAACACACCAACAGGGAAAGTTTCAACAACAACAATTTTATTCAAAGGAGGATCCCTCAATTGAATGGTGTCCCAAACAAAGAAAATAGAATAAAATCTTAACAACAGTGCAGTGAAAATTAATAAACAGTAATAAGTATCTTATGCAAATATAATATATACAATCCTATAACCTGTGCCTCTAAGCAAGCAATATTTAATAAAAGCTCCCTTTATGCTCCCAGTCCCTCAGGAAACCTTCTTCCCCTCCCACCTCACTGGCCAGTGATACCAGGTAAACAAACAAAAAGAAAACGGCGTTGGGGCCCTTTGTTTCTATCGTTGGTGCGCTCTATCTCCAAATGGAGGATTTGTAATCCACCGAAAAGATATCTGTCCTCCAACTGGACTCAAAATAGGTGGCCACAATAGAGTAAAGTAAAGATAGGGATAATTGTGCGATATACAGCTCACCACTCCTGGGTTCTGGAAGACGCGGGCTGCAGACGCTCCTCAGTGATCAATAATCCCCAACGGCCCCTCGAAGCTTCGATAAAATCACTCCTCTCACCGGTTCCTCCAGGTCGATTCTCTCTCTCCTCCGCAAAAGTCTATTCCTCTCTGCAAAAGTCTATTCCTCTCCGCAAAAGTCTATCTCCTCCGCCCCCTCACTCTCCAAGTCCGTTCCCCGTCCGTCTCCGCCACCCCAAAAACAGAGTTCCCCCCCTGTATTCTATTCCTGTCCTGATCAGCCGCTCTGCTGCCATCTAATGTCTAGTTCTTAAAATTGCAGCTCCATGACTCTCTTATTCAGACATACACACACAATATGTCTGTGTGCATAGCTACATCAGGAAAGAAACGTTTCAGGGCAGGGGTTGTGTCGCTTGCTGCCATTGTATCGCTCGGTCAGGCTCATATAGACAGGCGTGGCGGGCCTCAAGGTGTGTTCGACGTGTCACGAAAGGCGGAAGCGGACGCATCATCGGATGGTATCGGCCGTGCCTTGTGATACGACACGTTTCGGCTATGCTACGCTCTGAGCCAGGAATTATCTTATTATTCCTGCTCTGAGCCTGATATAAGAGCTGATGCCTGATTCAGTCATTCACTCATCAATACGGCGTTCGAGGTGAGCCGTTTTCACTGAAGTTAAAGCTTAAACTTGTCAATTTATTTTGTAGGACAAAATTGAAAGTGCTGACAAAGTTTATTTTTTTAACTTTAATTTTAATTAAATTTTAAAATAAAATAAAATTTTAATTAAAATTAATTTAATTTTAGTAAGTATGTACTGCTGTACACACTTTACTGTATAGTCTCAAGTCTGCAGACTGTACTCTCTGTAAATTTCGTCATAGTTGTGAATCTGATAATATTAATTTATATATTAATAGTGAATGAATATTTGACACAAGTCACAGCAACATTTGCGGGTGCTTGCCTGTTCCTTACACTTACAGCTGTATTTTACTTTGTTTTCCTTTAGTTTAGAGTGCAGAGTGACATTGCTTCTTCCCTTGCCTCTTTGGAATTGGGTTTGCTGTTTCTTCTTTTGAAGTCGGGACATGCACTAGCAGTAGCACATGTACGTGGGATGCAATATTGTGAATGAACTACGTTTATCCTGCAAGAGTAACTGACCTAATAATGTACACTAGTGAGTTTATTTGCTTTTCAGGAAAGCGTGTATTTCAGTCAATTTTCACGAATTGTTTTTGGCAAGATCTAGCCTGTAATTTCACGAAAAATAGCATACAATGGTATAGAACCCTACTTTGAAAATGGGTATATGTTTGTGGTTTAATAATATGAGTGTTTCAAATGGAAGAAACTCGTACAGAATAAGATGCAGGAAACACGAAAATACGCATTTCCATTAATTAAAGTCTATCTGGCTTCTGGGGGGCTCTGCCCCCCTGGCCCCCTGCCTGGTATCCCAGGTTGTCCCCAGAAAAATCTGGTCACTGTAGTTGATCACATCGACAGTTGATAGGGCAGACATTCGAATGAATCGTCATCGTCGCGCGATTGGCGATTAGCATCCACTTGTCCACTTTGCAGAGCCACAGCAGCATACGTCACCGTAGTTTTTGACCCGCAGTTACAGACCCGGAAGTGGCGTCACATTCGTTTCAGGACTGACTTCGTAAAATTACTTTTGGAAGGTTTCGGCAGGTCTCGGCAAAGCCCGGAAAGTAACGCCGGGTTCAAGGACCCGTTCAGAAATTAAGCAATAAAAATGAGAAGGGAAAAACAGTAAAAACATCAAATCAAATAATACGCATCATTGTGTGAAGTTAAGAGGGTTTCTGCCATCAATACAATACAATACAATACAGTTTATTTCTGTATAGCCCAAAATCACACAGGAAGTGCCACAATGGGCTTTAACAGGCCCTGCCTTTTGACAGCCCCCCAGCCTTGACTCTCTGAGAAGACAAGGAAAAACTCCCAATTAAAACCTTGTAGGGAAAAATGGAAGAAACCTCGGGAAAGGCAGTTCAAAGAGAGACCCCTTTCCAGGTAGGTTGGGCGTGCAGTGGGTGTCAAAAGTAGGGGGTCAATACAATACAATACACAGAACAGAACAATTCCTTAATACAGCATAATAATAAAAATTTTAGAAGTACGGTTTAACAGTAGATGATATGACATAATTAGGTTTGGATATTTTTAGAGTCCTGGAGACCTCATCCATCTAGCTGCCTCCCCATTTGGCCATGCCACGGCTGAAACGTTGCTCTGATGAAAGGACCCTCTTTCCCATGATTCCTGTGATCCTCCATCAGGGATGACTTTACCATAGGCAGGCAAACAACTTGGCAGGTGGGCGTGGCACCAATGCCACATTTGGGTACCGAGAAAGAAACAGAATAGGTGAGGGTTAGTATTCAAATATAATTATCATGTTACTTATGTTATAGTGCTAATGACTAACAACAGAGATGCAGTATGTACAGTTAATCAGCAGCTCTAGTCAGGATATGCTAAACTGAAGTAGTGAGTCTTCAGCCGGGATTTAAAGGCTGAGACTGAAGGGGCATCTCTTATGGAAGCAGGAAGACCATTCCACAGTTTAGGGGCCCTGTAACTAAAAGCTCGACCTCCCACTGTTATTTTATTAATCCTTGGAATCCTAAGCAGACCGGCATCTTGAGATCTTAATGTGCTCAGGTTTGTAAGTCATGATAAGTTCAGACAAGTAAGCGGACCTTGGCCATTTAATGCTTTATATGTTAAAAGGAGGATTTTGAAATCTACCCTAAACTTAACTGGGAGCCAGTGTAAAGATTTAAGAACTGGGGTTATGTGTTCATATTTTCTTGTTCTTGTAATAATTCTTGCAGCGCATTTTGGATTAACTGGAGGCTGTATAGAGAACAGTTTGACCAGCCAGTGAACACCGCATTGCAGTAGTCAATCCTACTAGAGATAAATGCATGAATTAATTTCTCACAATCCTGTTTATTTAGAAAGCCTTAATTTCCTAACATTTTTAAGATGGAAAAACATGTTTTGGACGACTTTGTAATATGTGCTTTAAATGACATGCTAGAGTCAAAGATAACTCCTAGATTGCGGGCTGATTCAGTAAAATTAATTGGGATTCCAACTGAGTTAAATGACGACAAAATATTGCTGTGATCAGCGTCATTCCCTCCAACAATTAACATCTCTGTTTTATCTGTATTTAAAGACAAGTAGTTCTCATTCATCCATTCCTTTAATTCACTAACACAACTAATTAAAGACAACATCGGAGAAACTTCATTTGATTTAAATGAAAGGTATAACTGGGTGTCATCTGCATACAGTGAAAATTAACATTATGTTTCCTAATGAGAGATCCCAGTGGAAGCATGTAAAGTGAAAACAGTAAAGGTCCCAGTACTGAGCCCTGCGGACACCATATTGAACTTCTGTGTATAATGATGGAGTACTGTCTGCACATTTCTGTACATACTGGAATCGATTTGATAAATAAGAACTGAACCAAGCGAGCACGGGCCTGTAAGCCCAACATCGTTTTCTAGCCTGTGCAGTAAAATAGAATGGTCAATGGTGTCAATGCTGCACTTAAGTCCAACAACATAATTACAGTGGAATTTCCTTCATCAGAGGATATCAGAATGTCATTTACAACCCGTGTTAGTGCCGTTTCTGTACTATGACCAGTGCGAAAGCCAGACTGGAATTTCTCAAATAAATTGTAATGCGTAAGGTGTGACTGAAGCTGACTGGCGACTACTTTTCTAGTATTTTAGAGAGAAATGGTAAATTTGAAATAGGCCTATAGTTATTTAGTATGTGTGGGTCTAGGTCTGACTTTTTAAGTAAAGGTTTAATGACTGACACTTTTAGTGCATCAGGTACTGTGCCATGCAGTAATGAACTATTGATAATGGTTAGAATAGGCTGCAAGAACATCCATTGCACTTCTACTAGTTTTGTTGGCACTGGATCTAGGGAACAAGTAGTGGGCTTCATTTTAGTAATTAAAGTTAAGACTTCCTGGTGAGTTACAGGATTAAAATTATTAAAGTGCTGAATGCAATGTGAGCAGGGTCTGCTAAGCTAGTATTTGGTTTGTACTGTGATGCTGAGATCTGGGATCTTATATTTTTAATTTTCTCATTGAAGAAGTTCATAAAGTCTGTACTGCTAATATCTGTTGGTATTTTGCACTGTTGATCTGAATTCCCATTTGTTAATTTAGCCACTGCTCTAAAAAGTACCCTAGGATTTTTATTATTGCTATCTATTAATGTAGAATAGTATTCTGAGCGAGCTTTAAAGAGGGCTTTTTATATTTATTACACTCTCTGTCCATGCAATTTGAAAGACATGTAGCTTTGTTGTTCTCCATCTGCGCTCCAGTTTTCGACACTCTAATTTAAGAGCTCGAGTATTTTCATTAAACCAGGGAGAGTTTCTATGTGCTTTGATCACTTTTGTTTTAGGGGAGCCACTGTGTCCAGAGCATCTCTCAAGGTCACATTATAATGTGATATTAGCTGATCTAAATTGTTTTCCACGTTTACATTTGATGTTAACTGATCTAAATGGTTTTCCACAATTACACTCGACTTACTCAAGGTATCTATAAATTTTGAAGCAGAATTACAATCTAGATGTCGCACTGTCTTTGTTTTAATCTGCGAGTGCTGGCATGGGCAGAACTAAATCAAATGTAATTAAGAAGTGATCGGAAATAACTACATTTAATGGAGTAATATTTAAATTTTGAATTTCAACTTTGTAAGTTATAATTAAATCTAATGTATGGTTATGATTATGAGTTGGACCTTTGACAATCTGACAAAATCCTACTGAATTTAACAAATAAGTAAAACATTTGCTAAAAGTGTCAGTTTCCACATCAATGTGTACATTAAAATCCCCATCAGAACTACGTGATCATAATTTATAGCCAAATCAGACAGAAGGTTGCTAAATTCAGTCATGAACAATGAATATGGCCCTGGTGGTCTGTAGACTAGCACTATAATTGTGTTGGAATCTGTTTTAATATTTAAAATGAATGCCTCAAAGGATGTAAAGTTGCCTAAATTTTTAGGAGTGATTTGCATTTTGTTACAATGAATTATTCCAAGGCCTCCTCCTCGACCAGAATCTCTAGACTTATGAAGGAACGAGTATCCATCTGGTGACGCCTCAGCTAGGGGAACAGTGTCACATTTACTAAGCCAGGTTTCAGTAAGAAGACACAGATCAGATTTTGAACTTAATATGATATCATTTACCAAAACAGCTTTAGTGCCAAGAGAGCGAATGTTCAATAAACAGCATTTAAAACTACATGGTTCTTTCTGAACTGCTGATATATTTATTGTTTTAATTTGAATTAAATTTCTATTACAGATGCCCCTGGTGGAGTGTCTGGTTTTATCCCTTGGTCTAATTATACACCTTATTTTTTGGTTATCAATTAATTTATGGTTTGTATCAAGACTAAATTTACTGGATGCCCCACAACAGGGGTTATGGGTAACAGCTTCAGGAAAATAACAGGTGGGATAAACAACAGCCTGTGATTTAAGATCACATGACTGCGGCCTGGATGGTGCTCTAATCAGTCAACCAGGCAGTTTTGCTGCCATATTTTGGGATAATACATAAGATCCCCTCCAGTTAGGATGAAGACCATCTCTTCTGAAAAATCCAGGCCTTTCCCAAAAATCATCCCAATTGTTCACAAATGCTATGCTTTTATTTGCACACCAGGTTTCTAGCCAGCAGTGAAAGGAATGCAATCTGCTATAATCATCACGTCGTGTCACACTTCAAACTAAACAATACGGATCGTTTCTGTGAAATACACTATTAAATACTCTATTAACACTATTAACATTACGTTTTGTTCGGGTCTGTGGGAAGCATTTAACGTTGGCAAAATTAAAATCATCAGGATCTGTGTTAATTGAAAATAGTTTTTCGTTTACATTCATGAAACGAAACATACAATATAATTACTGTATAATGTTTACACCACGTTAGAGTTTAGTAAAACGTTAATAATAAAAATTATTACATTTATTAAAATGTACAGTGCAATATTGTTCTAAACCAATTAAAATAAACATTTAAGCCAATCTAATATTTTTAAATGTGTATGTGAAGTAAACGGCAATACATATTCTACACTGAATTATGCTATATATTAATTGCCTTATATAGAACTGCTCTAGTTTTTGTCACTTATTATTATAAACGATGGGCCATCAAAAGAAAAAAAATATAAAAATACTAATAAGAACACAATTTATTTATATAGCACCCTTCCTATGCCCAAAATTCAGAAAGAACAACAGGACCCATATAACATTGGCTACAAATAATGTCTTCACTAAATAAAGATAAATAGAGGATATAAAAAACATTCAAATAGAACAATATTTTGTGGAGCACAAAAGTAACAAGTTCACTACAAAGAAAAGAAGCCGTCAGTGGCTCAACTGACTAAGGTGGTTGGTTTTCAAAATCTGAGCGTAGTGTAAGCCCAAGTTCGATCTGAATTAAAGACTCATAACAAAAAATGATCAGGAGTTAAATCTTTATAACCAATCTGAACTAAATAATTTTGAGAGATACGTGAAAAGAATCGCATAAGAGATCTGTTCAGGAATCATCCCACTTAGAATCATCATCAAAATCGATGACTAATTGCGTAATGAAGCTGAAGTACTTACATTAATTCATGTTCTATTCATTGCCATTTTACGTCAATGAACCTCTCCATTGAATAAGGCGATAACAAACCCACTGTGGTAGATCAGGTTGAATTTGCTCTGTTGCACCAAACATTCAAAGGCGTCAATCCGGAGCACATCAGAAAGGCTGAGTGACACGGCGCAGATCAGTCACCTGCACAATGACACACAGACACACACGGGACATTCCAAGGTGAGCAGTGCATGCTCACTCTCGTCCACAGTGGAATTTGCTGTTAAATGAAAAAAAAGAAAAACAGACTCTCTTGGGTGACAATTCACAGTGGGAGGATGTGGGACCCGAACCCATAAAGCCTTATTACAGGTGTAACGCTACCGATGCACCACTATTGTTTTTAACTGAGTGGATGTATATAATGTATGTTTTTTTATGTATGTATGTATGTAATGAAGACTTAAACAATTATATACTGCTCAAAAGAATTAAAGGAACACTTTTTAATCAGAGTATAGCATAAAGTCAATGAAACTTATGGGATATTAATCTGGTCAGTTAAGTAGCAGAGGGGGTTGTTAATCAGTTTCAGCTGCTGTGGTGTTAATTCAATTAACAACAGATGCACTAGAGGGGCAACAATGAGATGACCCCCAAAACAGGAATGGTTTAACAGGTGGAGGCCACTGACATTTTTCCCTCCTCATCTTTTCTGTTTCTTCACTAGTTTTGCATTTGGCTACAGTCAGTGTCACTACTGGTAGCACGAGGTGATACCTGGACCCTACAGAGGTTGCACAGGTAGTCCAACTTCTCCAGGATGGCACATCAATACGTGTCATTGCCAGAAGGTTTGCTGTGTCTCCCTGCACAGTCTCAAGGGCATGGAGGAGATTCTAGGAGACAAGCAGTTACTCTAGGAGAGCTGAGAGGGCCATAGAAGGTCCATAACCCATCAGCAGGACCAGTATCTGCTCCTTTGGGCAAGGAGGAACAGGATGAGCACTGCCAGAGCCCTACAAAATGACCTCCAGCAGGCCACTGGTGTGAATGTCTCTGACCAAACAACCAGAAAGACTTCATGAGGGTGACTCAAGGGCCCCATGTCCTCTAATGGGCCCTGAGCTCACTGCCCAGCAGCATGCAGCTCGATTGGCATTCACCATAGAATACCAGAATTGGCAGATGCACCACTGGTGCCCTGTGCTTTTTACAGATGAGAGCAGGTTCACCCTGAGCACGTGACAGAAGTGAAAGCGTCTGGAGAAGCCATGGAGAACATTATGCTGCCTGTAACATCATTCAGCATGAGCAGTTTGGTGGTGGGTTAATGATTGTCTGGGGAGGCATATCCATGGAGGGTCACACAGACCACTACAGGCTTGACAAAGGCACCTTGGCTGTCATTAGGTATCAGGATGAAATCCTTGGACCCATTGTCAGACCCTATGCTGGTACAGTGGCTCCTGGTGCACGACAATTCCTGGCCTCATGTGGTGAGAGTATGCAGGCAGTTCCTGGAGGATGAAGGAATTGATACTCATTGACTGGCCACCACACTTTCCTGACCTAAATCCAATAGAACACCTCTGGGACATTATGTTTTGGTCCATCCAATGCCACCAGGTTGCACCTCAGACTGTAGAGGAGCTCAGTGATGCCCTGGTCCAGATCTGGAGATCCCCCACAACACCATCTGTCATCTCATTAGAAGCATGCACCAATGTTGTTGTGGGCATGTATACAAGAACACACAGGGCCATACAAAGTGCTGCATGTTACCTTGAGTTGCTGCAATTAAATTCTGGCAAAATGGACTAGTCTGCTACATACACTTTTTCACTCTGATTTTTGGGGTGTCTTTGAATTCAGGGCTCTGTAGGGTTGATCATTTTCATTTCCATCAAGCGATGTGGCATCCTTTTCATTCCTAAACACATTACCCAGTCTATACTAGTATAGATATCCAGGAGGATTTCTTTTTCCCATTGAGATCTGATGTGTTTTCAAAGTGTTCCTTTAATTTTTTTGAGCAGTTTATATAGATGTATACTATATGACATACGTTCAGTATTACATGAAAAAATTGCAGGAAAGCTAAGAATGTAATATTTATGGAGAGTATTATAGTGAGAGATGTATTTGTCACCCATAGTACTAAAGCTCTTCTTTGCAGCATTATGCATTCTACAAGTCGGTATTTGTATGATGTGGAATTTATAGTTTTATTTTTTCACAGTAAGTATTATCGGGCACAATCATTTAAAATGTATTGATCATTCAAACATTCACTTCACCTGGCAATTCTGTTGAGTTTTTGAACTCTGTTGATGCCATATGTACTTCAAACAGGAGCTTGATTGAATAATAATTTTTTCATCA
>NW_024382372.1:0-36843 GCF_016835505.1 Polypterus senegalus
TCATTTATAAGTGCCAAGAAAGTAAAAGCAAGATTCAGTCATGCAGAACTTTATAAAATTTTAAGCAATACTGAGTGCTTTCAAATGTGAACTTTCGTATATTTTTAACATTAATGGTCACAAACTGCTCAGCTGAGCGTTCATTTTCTCGGTTGAAATATATTAAAATCTCCTCAGAATAACTACGCATCAAAGCAGGCTGGATGCCTTATCTCTATTATGTGTAGAAGCAGATGTGTTACGTAAGATTGATTATGAAGATCTAATAAAAAGAGTTTGCAAGGAAAAAAAGTAGGAGAAAACTAAGATAAAAATAAAATGAAGCATACAAAATAAATATTATTTTCCTTCTTACTCTGTTTTGTTTAATTTCAATTTTGATAATAAAATAAAATGTTATTTTCTAGTTTGTTTTAATATTTTGAATTACTAGTGTAAGGGGCACCAAATTACTAGTGCTTAGGGCATCTAAGGGTCTTAATCTGGCCCTGGACGCATACATTTGTCGTTATTCATTCCATGGGTTCCCACCCTTATTGTTAAATGACACTACTGCTTGTCGCTGGAGGTCCTTCTTGGCTGTGCAGGGGTCACACCAATGACAGAATTTCTCATCTTTGCAACAGCGTCCAGTAAGTTCTGATGGTGCTCTTTTAAAGTTATGGACAGTCTGAAGGTTCTTGCCCCTGAGACTCCATGCATATGTTGTAGCACCTCTCCCTACAGCCCCTTGGGCACTACAATCTGCCATCTGCCCTTTCCAGTTGCTGTCTCCTACCATCTTTGTTTCAAGACACCCTCTTGTATGCTCAGACTGCCCCACTGGGATCAGAGTCCCTTCATCACAGTTCTCTCGATGCCATCTCCTTCCACATAAGTGAGCTTCGTTTCTGACCAACTCCTTACTTTGCTTATCCTGGATCTTCCTCTTGGTAATCGCACTACGCTCTTTCATTTTCAGGCAAGGCTAGAGATGCAGCATCAGGGTTCCTCCCCCTTCAACTGCTTGGCCTTCTCCTTCTCCCACTCTTCCAGTTGCATGTAGACTGGCAGTCACTCTCACAATGTATCCTGGACAGAGTGTCCACATTGTGGAGGTACCACCTTCATAGTACTCAATTGACAATTGAAATGACTGAAGCCACTTGAGCCAGCAGGCCACTTGTCCCTCTGGTTCATGAAATCTAAAAATAATAAAGAAAGAACATATATATTGGATGACAATAAACAGAAGGCCGATTAGCCTCCATCATACATGACCAGGTACTTACAGTGGGACATGGCCGGAGGGGATAGGGTCATGCATAAATGATGTGTGTGATCACAGGTATACATACATGAATAAATCTGTGTTTATATCTATGGTGGGAATACATGCCAATCAAAGTCAACTTCAGCAAATTATGTTCTTTCTATCACCAATCCCAACACCTCCCGCATACTCCATGTACTGTGCACCAGTCAGCATCATTAGTCTTTTGAAATATCCCACGTAATATGGCTGCGGTACCACTCACATCCTCCCATGCTGACATAACTCCCTGAAGCCAACTACTATGAAATGCAGAACAGAAAAATCTAATCGAATCATGCAAAAGATTGCAGTGCTGTCATTCTCTGAGCTCATGACACGTGCTTGTGTTTATGTCTTTCAAACTGAAGTCAAAGTCACTTGCGATCTCATAACCTCTCCCGGGTTTAATTATAAAACCTGAAAGTCGCGTCCTGACTGATCAACGTGCGTCCAGTGCGCAACTAAGGACCAAACCTGCGCTCCGCCTTAGCCCCCACCCACTGCAGTGCGCGCTCCCGTTGATCTCAAAGCGCAGCATCGGACTAAACCAGTCGGGCATTCCAGGAAGTGCGCGTGTCATACTGAGACTTAGCGGTGAGCCTCACGTGAATAGCCGTTTGCTTCCATTCGAGGCTCAGTCGGTGCTGCGATCTCAAAGTATCCGTCATTAACACAAGACGGGCTGAGACTGTCCACGGTTATGTCGCACACTCGGGAGATTTAAGGAGCGCCGGGGAAAAGATCAAGGAGAGCATCAATGATGGAGACACTGAGGGAGAGTGTCTGTAAATGTGAAGTTGAGGGATTTGTGCATTATTACGGGATGGCGTGGGGAAAGTAAATGATATGAATAACACACTATCCTGATTTTGTGAAGTCTTCTTGAATTGATGTAAAATAGAAGAACAGGTGACAGAGAGAGGCAGCTAATCAAGAAAGAGAACTTGTGTTGGAACAATAGCCATATCTGTGAAAACAGCTCCCGAGTAATTGCCATTAACGCATTAAAATGTCTTCAACGTTTTTACGCTTTCCCTTAACGTGTTAATTGTATCCAATTAATCTGACCAGATATCACATTATTGCTAATGAAGGAGCACCAAATTAAATTCAAGTCTATTATAGTAATAGCGGGTCACCAGCACTTGATTGTTATTATAATATCAATATGATTTAGTATTTCATTATTACGATTGTTACAACAGCATCTCATAATTATGACTTACTACTCATAATTCGATGTATTATGTCATTTGTACAACAGGTTCCGATGAATAAGATGGTTCATCCCCTCTATTGGACCTATCTGTGAATTTCAGGACTGTTTACTGCTTTGAACTTCAAGCAGATCCCAACTTGCCCTTTGGGAGTCAACACCACCTACTTGGAGCTCCAGGGTGGAGGCTCCGAGGCTGAATTCCCCTTGGTGTCGATTAAACAAGTCTGAATTTCAGCTGCTGCCCTTGAGAGGTGACTAAGTAGCCATCTCTACTTATTGCTAATCAACATCTTAGCAGAATTACAGCAGCTTTGACTCCTCATATAATATCAGCAGGGCATACAGAATGCAAGCAACCATCACATGAATGTGATGGCAGGTTTTAACTAAAAGTGTATAACAAGTGTGCCACAAATATGAATAATAAAGTAGAATGTCTTGATTTATTAGCAGCTGCACTCCCTAATGAGTAGGGTCAGGCTCGAGTCACAGGGACCACCAGCCTGTGACATCAGATTGAATGCATCACATGGACATACGGGCACACACTCCACAGCAGAAGAGGGAGAGAAATTTTAAGAACAGAAAAGAAAGAGGAGAATTTAGACAAATATTAGAGCTTATTCTAAAATGTAATTGATTAGATTTCCAGGTTTTTAAAAGTTTAAATAAGTGAAATTTTTTTTCCAATAATAATGTAACATCAGTTACCCACTGACTTAACAGAGGATAGTTAGGATTCTTCCAGTTGAGCAAGATAAGTCTATGTGCTAATAATGAGTAAAGGCCATTACAGTTTTGTTTGTCCTCCTCCCCTTTAAGCCCCTCAGTCAGCCCACCAAACACAGCTGTTAGTGGATCAGGAGGGATTGTGACACCAGGCTGTCTTACAGGCATTTAAAGATTTTGGTCCAGAATGATGTTAATTTGGTACAGGCCCAAACATATGACCCAATGAGGCTGGAACTTGATTGCAACATTACAGCTTGGATCTTGCCCTGGAAACATTTTGGACAATTTTAAATGAGACAGATGTGCTCACTAAAATATTTTAAATATAAGTTTAATAACAGTATACTTGCGTATATGGAGCTTGAGTGAATTCTGTGCATGACAGCCTTCCTGTCCTTTTCTGAAATGTTGAGCAAAAGATTTTCATGTGTATGTAGCCCGCACTACATCCTGCTTCAACAACACTTTTGTGCCCCCATCACGCAGTAGAGCATCCATCAACCATAGAAAACTCATAACTGCGACATTGAGTTCGCTCACAGCTCCTGCACAGAGCATCCATTGGCCAAGGACTGATTGCCAGTAAAGGGAGAATTTTTAAATTTTGGCCAATGACCTGGCCCAGTTTCTCTGTCCCCACCCTCCAGGATGATCTGATCCCAATCATGGATCTTGTTAAAAACCTGATCATTCTGAAGATTGAGACTCAGCCTCATGCTTTTGGGGTGTGAGACACTGACTTAACGTCACAAGGTACCAGGAGAGGAGTTCTTGCACCAATGGAGGCCCAAGAAGAAACAACCCCAGGAGCAAATTAGCCTCAGGTGCCAAAGATGGCTTTCTTGTACGACCCCAAATGCTTCAATTCTGCTTTGAATGCCAGCATACTGATGTGCTGGGACAGGTAAGCCTGGGCAGCTTTTTTTGCCCTGTTTTTAGCCGGAAAAAGCCCTCCAAGCCATACAACATCTCCTCCCGATAGACTTAATGAACATAATAATAATAATAATAATAATAATAATAATAATAATAATAATATCATTTTATTTATACAAGGCCTTTCTGAGAACTCAAGGACACTGAATAAACAATAAAAAAAGTAAATAATTAAAAGACACAATTATAAGCAACTAAGAACATCAGAAAATATAAACATTAAAACCAACATTACCACTGTAATATTAAAGCCATTTTAAACAGATCGTTTTAAGTTTACATTTGAAGGATGAATATGATTTGATATTTCTAAGCTCGGTAGGCAATGAATTCCAGAACTTGAGAGCAGAATGGCTGAATGCTTTGCTCCCATGGTGGTTAGACGGGCAAGAGGGACAGTCAGCTGGATAGGGGAAGATGATCTAAGGTTACGGGAGGGAATGGCAACATTAACAAAGTCAGATAGATATGGGTGGCAAGGTTATGAATGGCCTTAAATGTTAATAGCAGAATCTTAAAATCAATTGGAAACTTAATCGAGGCCAATGGAGCTGCTGCAGACCGGAGTAATATGGTGAATAGATGAGGTTCGAGTAATGATCGACTGCAAATTTTGGACTAGCTGAAGCTTATGAAGAGATTTATAGAGACCAAAGAAGAGTGAATTGCAGTAGCCCAGCCGAGAAGTAATAAGACTGTGAACAAGAAATGGCAGTGGCATGGTGAGTGAGGGAGGGGTGGATGCAATTAATATTAAGTAGGTGGAAGTAAGCAGACTGGGTGACGTTATTAATGTGAGACTGGAAAGATAGAGTACTGTTGAGGATGACACCAAGACTCTTGACCTGAGGTGATGGGGGAAAGGGGTTATCAATAATAAGAAAAAGATTATTGGCTTTGGATAATGATGATTTTGAACCAATGAGGAGAACCTCGTTTGTCACTGTTTAATTTAAGAAAATTCAAAGAAAACCAGGATTGAATTTCAGCAATGCAGTCAATAAGCGAGGTGGTGGAAAGGAAGAGGTGGGTTTACTAAAGGTAGAGCTGGGTGTCATCAGCAAACAGTGAAAAAGAATGTTATATTTACGAAAAATATTACCAAGGGGAAGAAGGTACATAATAAAAAGAAGAGGCCCCAGGACAGAGCCTTAAGGCACCAGAAGTAACAGCGGTGGGTTGGGATGTGAAAGTTTTAAGCTGTATGAACTGAGTGCGGCCTGAAAGGTAGATCTAAACCAATCAAATGGAGTGTGGGTAATGCCAATCAAAGATAATCTATTAAGGAGAGTGGTGTGACAAATAGTATCAAAGGCCGCATCAGATCAGAAGGATGAGAATAGTGATTAGACCAGAATCAGTAGCCATAAGGAGGTCATTAGTAATTTTAACAAGTGCTGTTTCTGTGCTGTGAAGGGGGCGAAAACCAGACTGGAACTTTTCATACAAATTATTATGAGATAAGTGGGAGTGGAATTGGATAGCCACTATTTTTTCAAGAATTTTGGAGATAAAGAGCAAATTAGAAATAGGGCTAAAATTATTGAAGTTAGTAGGATCAGCACCATTTTTTTTTTAGTATTGGGGTTATAGCAGCAGTTTTAAAAAATGAAGGAACAGAGCCAGTAGTGAGAGAAGAGTGAATGATGGCGAAATAGAGAGACTAAAGAGGGAGGCAGGTTTTAACCAGAACTGTGGGAGGGCGTCCAGCTGACAAGTAGATGACTTGGATTTGCAGATGAGAGCTGAGATTTCTGAGGAAGTGGGAAGCTGGAAAGAAGAAAAAGAGTGAATAGGTGAGTGTAGTTCAGAAGAAATACAGAGAGGATCTGGACCAAGGTGCTGATGTATCCTCTGGATTTTCATTAAAAAGACATAAGAGAAATTTCAGAAGGCAGTTGAGTAAAAGTGAGATGGTAAGGAATATGAAGGTTGGTAATATTATTAAGTAATGAAAACAATGACTTGGTGTTACCTGTATTACAAGAAATTAACTGAGTGTAATAAATTTGGTTTGGGTTATACAATCCTTGTAGTAAAGTACATGAATTTTTATACATCTCTTTGTGGACAAAATATTAATTTTGTATTTTGTATATATTTTTATAACCTTTCCGTTGCCTGCCTGCTTTCAGAAGCTGAAGTTCAGGTGTAAACCAGGGACAGAAACAGAAAAGAAGCAGATCTGGTTTTAACGAGCAAGAGAATTAAGAATACAATTAAGAGAGGTGATATAATGTGAGCGAAATTCTATGGGTGGATAAATTATAAAAGTCCATTTGGGAATCAATTCTAGAAGACAGCAAATTCAAGTTAATATTCTTAATGTTACAAAAATCTATGAGATGGGGGAGATTAGGAACAGAAAAAGTAAGTTTAGCATTGAATGAAAGGAGAAAATAGTATTTATAGGCATGGACATACTGTCAAAATCAAATTAGAGCTGTCAATCATAATGATTAATTAATTTAAGCCCGCCCTCTGATGCCACACCAGAAGTCCTCCGATGATGCAAGGCGAAGTCCCGCCGACTCCTGATGACGTCACGTTGGAATTTCCCGCCCTCCACGTGACCCAGCCCCTCCCTTTGGCACTGCCCCGGTGTCGGATTGGTCCAGGCCCCCGCCCTCCTTGAACCCGCCCCTGGCCCTGATTGGTTCAATAAACTGTCAGGTCCGTGGACGGATGTCTGACCGCTGTTTGAACCCCACTTCCGCCCCCCGTCTCCCAAAAGACAAGCCCGGGCGTGTTACAGCCTTTACCTCGACAAGCTCAGACATGCCCTGAACAGCTCAGACATGCCGTGCCTGCCTCGGCCCCGCCCTTTCTCTAGCCCAAACCCAAACACGCCTGGGGCCTGTCCTGACCAAAATGGAATCTAGGACCGAGGGCCCAACGTTCCAGCCTAGGTGATTTACCTATAGCCTGTCCTGCTTTAGGTAAGAACCCTGTATCTATATATTTAAAATATCTGCCTCAACTTGATTCATCTACACCAAGCTGCCTGTCCTGAAAATCTTATAGAGAATTCTATTTAGAGAAAAACTGGCATAAGGGTGAGACATGCTCTGAGTCCCGCTTGACAGCCCCAAGAGCATTACTCAGTCAGCTTTAGTAAACCCTGTAACCAGGCCCGTGTCTCTGCACAGAGAAAAGGTCAAATCAGCTTTTGCCTTCCTCCCGATAGCCCAGATATCGGCAGTCCAGCGTTGCATAGCTAACAACTCACTGACCGACTGCAGCTGTGTATCTTCACACTACGCTGGCAAAGCCAGAGGCCGCTCAGGAATTTTTGAGGCGCTTTCAAGCGCCGGCGTCCTTTTCATGTCTTTCATCTTGCCTTGGGCCTTGATAAGCGTCGCATGTTGGGATGGTCCCAGCCTCCTGATAGCTTCAGGTACACAGAGCTCCAGCACTTGCAAAATCGTCAATTTTGAACGGATGGTGCTATGTGTTGTATCTCTAAACAAAATGCCCAGAAATTGCAGGAAATTTTCAGGCATTTTGAAAAATGTGATTATCGACGGAGGTTTAAGATCAACCTGTATCCTGGTCACTCACGAGATGGCACCAGTATGTGTTCAGATCTAAACAGACCCCTAAGATATGGCAATGGTATTCTCTCTAAATAGAGAAAAGACAGCTGTTTAAAATTACTCAAAATGCTCAGAATACCTTTTCAGACTGTTGGATAAACCAACTCGATAATGGGCAGATCTGTGATTATAAATGACCATTCAAACTTGAAAAAAAAAGTGCTGCGCGTGTATATGATAGCCTGTAAAGTAGAACACATTATCACCATTTTGAAACCTCTAAGAAAAGACGAGATGGACATCAAAGACGTTTGTCTGTATTTTAACTTTACTGTGTTATTTTGTAATGGATAAAATCCGATATTAACAGACATCATACTAACTATCTTTGCAGAAGCTGTTGTCCCTGGAGATCACGGTAAGACTTATTTTGATGAATATGAACTATTATAAGCGCTAAAGGCTTGTGTATTAAAAATTTAATGTCTGATTCCTTATGTTTTTTTCTGTTTAGATGTCTATATCGAGACTGATTCAAGAAATGGTAAATTATTTTACAATTTTGTTTAAAATGTGCATGGTTTGATGATCTTTGAAGGGTTTGATTATCTGCGGGCAATTTTTGCCCGGGGCACCTAAGGGATAGCCCCAAAGTCCAGTCCCATGGGGATTTTGAATACGGTCATTTCACTGCAAAATGCAGCTGCTAGAATCTAACGGGGAAAAAAAAACCCAAACACATTTCCCCATTTTTTGATGTCACTACACTGGTTGCCTGTGTCATTCAGGATTGACTTTAAATACTGTTTTGGGTTTTTAAAAAGCCTTAAATAATCTCGCTCCATCTTATATATGGAATCCTGACCGTTATATTCCTCGTAACCTCGATCCTCAACTGAGTGTCTCCTTAGAATTAAAAAAGAAAAACTTAAAAGGGTGGGGGCCTTCGCTTTTCCCCCAAAATCTGGAATAGCCTCCAAAAATTCACCAGGCTGATACAGAGCATTTTAAAAACACTGCTGAAAACACATTATTTTAAAGGGCCTTTTATAACTTCCTTTAACAATCCTGATACTCTGTATGTTCAATTCTTCAAAAAATTATTCACAGTGGCCCCAAAATCCATACCCCCTCTCTTCTTTTTTTTTCCGGGTTTACCACCACCTACTCAAAGCATCCTGATGCCAACATTGATGGACAAAGGAAAGTCTCGTGCCCATCATCACGGTCCTTGCATGAAAACCCTAAATAAAAAGAGGACTGTTTGACTTATTTTGGGGTAGTTTCCCCGGGGATGGGGTCTTTGGTCGGGAACCCTACAGATTTTATTTTTCTCCACCCTTTTGGGTTTTTTTTTTTTCTGTCCCCCCTGGCCATGGCCCTTTACTCTTATTCTATGTTAATTAATTTGACTTATTTTTATCTTTTATTGTGTCTTCTTTTTTTTCTATTCTTTTTTGTAAAGCACTTTGAGCTATTTTTTTTTGTATAAATATGTGCTATATTAATAAATGTTGATTGATTGATTGATTAGTTGGGCCCAGTAGAGGAAAACCCCCAACCAGACAAACGCCCTAACCCAACCCCGGGTAAAATGTGTTTTTTTAATGAAAACTATTAGTTCAATCTATTTTGAGTCTTTAAATAAAAGGTTTTAAATTATCTGTAAAATGTGGGTTCAGCCAAGAATACTTTGGGCGAGTTCCCGGCATGAATCATTTTTTTATTTCAAAAAAATTCTCCGAACCTTTAATTTTTTTTCAAAATTTATATTCAAATAGATTCTTCGGTCTTTTTGATGATACAGGTAAGAATATATATATATATATTTTTTAAATCGATAAATTGTTTAAAATTTCCTCCCCCGGGTTGTTAGCGTTCATGCCTAGTTTTTAAAAAAAGTTAAAAAGTGTCAACTTGTTGCTTTCATAAAAATTAAAAATGTAATTATTTTCATTCAAATTTCGTGCCCAAAGTCCCCAGGGTTTTTTAGCGATCCGTTTTATTTTGAACCCTAGGGTAAATAATATTATAACTTTTTCGGGTATTTATCGGGGCCCCGTTTGTCTAATCTAAAAAGTTTTTTCTATTTTACTGTATGGATGCGTCGGTTTGTTAAAATGTATTATTTTACAATTACTAGCATCGGAGGTCTGTTAGCTACCATAAAGATTTTTTATAGTGCCTACCAAGGTCTGAACTGGGAGTGTTTTTTTAAAGGTATATGAAATTTTGTTTGAGCTACGCGGGGTGTTGGGGAATTTTTTTAAAACAACTTAGGCTTTTTAGGGGTGTGTGTGTGTGTGTTTTTTTGGGACTTTTTTTTTTAAAGGGGGCTTTTTTGGGGGGCATTTGTCCGGGGTGTTGTGTGTGTGTGTCTGGCCTGTTTTTTTAAAGGCGTATACTTTTTTCTTTTTTGTAGATGAAAATCCTTTACAGAACGAAACAGCCAAAAGGGGATTCCCCAGAGGAAATATCCTCAGTAGTGTTTTTTTCAGTTTTACCCAAAAAAGCTGGGGGTTCGGGTTTTCCCCAGATGATGTAAAATAGATTTTTTTTTTTTTTTTTTTTTTTTCAGGCCCCCCCGGGTTTTTTTATCTCAGTTGTTGACGGACCCAGAAAATCTAAACCAGTACCGTTACGGCCCCCCAAACACCCCCCGCTGGGTCACTACCCGCCGGGTCCTCCGAAAACCGCGGGTTTCTCCCAGCCCTATGACGCCAAAGATGGGTTTATCCCCGGCCCTGCCCCACGCCACTCGGGGCCCCTCGCCTGTTATTCCCTTAGGCCTGAACCGAGCAGAGGCATGGAAAACCAAAAACTGACTGAAACCTTGGCCTGTTAGTGGATCATTTTGTAGAATTAGGGGTCCTTTTACGTTTTCCCTGATAGGGAAAATATTTGATGTATAGCATTTTTCCCGGCTCTAACCAAATTAAAAAGGATAGGTGTTATATGACTTTTTTTTTTGCATAAAAAATAACATCGACTCAAATCAATATTATTATACTCTGTGTTTTAAAACTATTCCCTTTTGTTAAATTTAGGTCACCTGAAAATGGGTTAAGCAAAGCAAGGGAAAACAGCTGACAGCAGTGACAGCAATGGGGTGACCGCGTCGTTGATACAGACAGTGGCCGAATATCCTGTGGGGGAAAGGTGGAAAAAAAGCCCGCCAGTGAAAACCTGAGACTAAAAGAGATGTCTGATAACCTAGAATATTCTATAAAACCCCCTAAAATACCCAATTTCCGATCTCCTGAAATTTTTTCAACACCATTCCCCTTGAAAATCAATCCAAATTTGACCTGATTGAAAACCGGGTTCTAAATTTGATGAAATAGAAATTACAACAACAAAAAATTTTTATTTCTATAGCACTTTTTTCTACAAACAGTAGCTAAAAGTGCTTTAATTTTAAAAAGAATAAAAAAAAGCACAGTAAGAAAAAAATAATCAACATTAATTAACATCGAATAAGAGAAAGGTTCAATGGCCGGGGGGGAAGAAAAAAAAAACCCCGACGCGGGAAAAAAAAAAAATCTGTGGGGTTCCCAGACCAGGGGCCCCCTGACCAGTCCCCTCTGGGCATTCTACCAAATAAATGAAACAGTCCTTTTGGATTTGGGGGTTTCAAGGGGCTTGATGATGAGTGGTCAGAGACTTCCCCTTTTTTTAACGCCATCAGTTGACATAAAGGGTTTGATAGGTGGTGGCGCGGGGCCACCACCAAAAAAACCGGAAAAAAGAAACGAAAAGAGTAGGGCGTACGTTTTTAGAGCCACCATGAATTTTATTAGATGAAGAACAAATATCGGGATTAAGTTAAATTAATTAAAATGAAGTTAAAAAAAAGGCCATGAAAGTAATGTGTTTTCAGCAGTGTTTAAAGTCTTCTGTATCAGCCTGGCGAATTCCTACAGGCTTTTCCCAGAAAGGTTAGCAGCAAAAGGCGTCCGCCTCACCACTTCTTTTAAGTTTAGTTTTTGGAATTTTAAGGAGACACTCATTTGAGGATCTGAGGTTACAGAATATAACATGTCAGGCTTTCCCGATATATGATGGGGAGATTATTTGGTTTTAAAAACCCAAAAGCAAATTTTTAAAAGTAATTCTGAATGCACAGGTAACCAGTGTGGGGGACATTAAAACTGGAAAAATTTTTGGATTTTTTTTTCCTAGTTGGATTCACGTCATTCTGCACTAGTTAAACGATTTATATTTTTTTTGGGTAGTCCTGGGGAAAAATTAGAACATTAGAAAAACAGCGAAACAGGCCACCCCAGCCCAAAAAAGCCCCCAATCCTACCCCTTTTTTCCTCAAGAAAACATCAAGTGGTTTGAAATCCCAAACTTTTACTTCTCCCACTACTTGGTCTCTTATTAATGTCTATCGTTCTTTGTGTAAAAAAAACCCTAATGTTTGTGCGAAATTTCCCCAAAAAGTTTCAACTGTGCCCCCTGTTCTTGATGAACTCATTTTAAAAACAAGTTGATCCATTACAAATTTCCCCTTCATAATTTTAAACACTTCCCCAGTCTGTCACCTCTTTTAATCTTCTTTTTTGGCAAACTGTAAACTCACTCTTTAACTTCCCTCATAATTCAACCCTTTTGTAACCAATCAGCCATCCTCTTTCGGGACCTTTTTATGCTTTGCCTTTTTTGTACCCCTGGAGCCAAAACTCAAATCTCAAGATGACCTCCCATTTTCATTATAAGGTTGACATAATTTCCCTTGGGACTTGCCCACAGATCAAGGGCCTTTTATATAACCTGAAAATTCGTTCCTTCTTAATCTTCTGAAACTTAAGTTGTACAATCCTATTCCTAAATTTTAAAAGACTCTCCGACCCCGATTACAAACCTAATATTTTTACTTCATTGCTTCTTTTTTCTGACATTAATTTCACTGCCCAAATTTGCCCAACCTTTTGTTATAAAATCCTTTCTGAATATATAAAAAAATTCCAAAATTTCTTTTTCCCCTTCAAATAAATTTTTCTCCTCCTTTCCCTTTTCCCCGCCTTCTTGGTTCTCAACTTTTTTTTTTAACCTTCCATTAATTTTTTTCCTTGATTTTGGCACTGGCCTATATTGTTGGATTGCCCCCTGCACCCTTTTTTTTTAAAGGGGAAAATTTTTCCATTTTCAGTCCTTTTGAACTTCCGTCAGTACTTCCTAAAAATGTGTCAATTTATTTTTTATCCCCCCTTAAAAACCGAGGAAAAAATTTACTGGCCTTATTTTTTGATTTCTCTTTTTAATAGAGATTTCCTTTTCCAAAATCCTGACCTCCAGTAGTCCCTTACGTTGGGGTTATATTCTCATTTGTAAAACCCAGAAAAATTTAAATTTAGGCCTGTATTTTTGTCTTTTTTAATTCCCTTTCTTTTGATAACGCCCTCCCCCTTAACTTTTCTTTTAAAATACTGAAAAAAAATTTTGGGTCTTTTCCCTTTCTTATTTTTAATTCTTTTTATTCTGATATCCTTCTTAATTTTCCCTTTTTAACCCCCTTTTTGGAAAATTTTTTAGTCTTGCTTATATCCTTATCCTTTTCTTTAGCTTTTAAAATCTTTTAAATTTTCCTCGGGGGTTTTTTTTCCTTTTAATTCCTAATTTATTATTCCCTTACATGTAAAAACTTTTTAAAACCTGTTTGTTTCCTTTTTAATTTAAAAGCTTATCCCAGCTATCCTACTTAGATTTGTCACATCTGCTCAAAATTATCCAAAATTCCTCTTAAAATTTTAGTTTTTGCATCTACTCTTAGAAATACGAGAAATTACATTTGTCACGTGACCCTATGGTTCAATCACCTCTACCCCTCAATTCTACCCTATTATTACAGAATACTAAATCAGACAGGCTTCACCTTGTTGGTGCTTTAACATGCTTGTTAAAAACAGTTGATTACTTCTAAAAGCTCTTTTTCCATCTGCAATTTTCCCCATTTATTCAGATAATTAAAGCCCCCCCATGATATAATACCCCCTTAAATTTTCCTTTTTTGATATTACAAAAAGATGTGTGTTGAAATTACTGTCTGAAGGGGGTGGTCTATAACCCCCCTAAAATAAGCCCCTTTCCAAATTTCCCTAAATAGCGTAGTTCGCTCTGCTGGACTTTTAAAAAATACCTTTTCCGGCCCAGAATGTCTTCACCCCCTTCACCAGCCCGATACCCTGACCGAATGTAATACCCCCCAACCTTCATCTCCATGCATCGGTACACCCACCCGGGGAGTAATGCCCTTTTTCCCTTTTCCCTGTTGGGCCTTAACAGAGTCAGTTTCCCCCCGACATCCTCAGGGGGGTGGGGTGACAAATTTTGCCCCGGGGCTTGAGTCCAAAAACCCTTACAACCTCCCCCAAAAGGAGAATCTTTGCTTCATGCCAAAACCCCTCTACCTATCGGAGAATCTTTCGCCAGAACCGTCATCCTTCCACAACCGTCTCCCTCTCAATAAATAATTTGTCTATCCGGGGGTCAAAATTTAACAATATAGTTAGACCCCAATTTTTCTGGGGCCCTCCGCATGGATTCTTTTGCAAGTATTTCATCTATGCACAAGCGTTTCAACATTTTAGACATTTTTACAACACAAACCCTCAGGTTTAGTGCAGCTAAATTTTCCCATTCCCCAACCCCCGGTTTTTTTTCCCAAACCCCCAGCAGGGCGTTTTCTGGAAATTTTTTCTAAATTGAATTACTTCCAAGTCCACTATTTTACCCGATTCTAGTCTTTCGCCGGTAGTCAGGGTTCCGGCTGGCGGGGGGGGCTCATAGGCGAAAGCCGTACCCTTTCAATGATATAATCGTTCAAAGAAAGGTAACATATGGATCTCTTTCAGCCGGATAATCAGTGCTGTTTTGCCGGGGGATTGCTGGCTGTTTAAACGAAGATTCGAAACATAAAAATTTTAAAATCTTTTCATGGGGTTTTTTATCAGGGTTTTTTAATTAAAAAATTTAAATCGGGTTTTTGGGTAGGGAAACCCAAAACGCTCCCTTTATTAAAATTTGAAAATTTCCCGGGGCAAACCAAAGGGCGGCTTTCTTTTTTCACCGTGAGCATTATTACGGTTTTGAATCTAACAGGCTTTCTGGGATTTGATATTCTAACCCCGTCCGACACCCGGAGCAGCCTGCAAGCTGTTTATCCAGACGTGCCCGGGGGGGGGGTTTTTATTTCCGATTGCCATTGTTTCTGTCGAAAAGGGTTTTTCCCCAACCCCAAAAAACACGGATTTTTAAAGAAAAGGCGCGGTCTAAAACCCTCTGAGATACCCAAAAAGCGTGCACTCTGCAACCAGAAATCGTGGTGAATGCAGTCAAAACCTCAAAAATTTAAATCAAAATGCCGTGTTTGTAGGCGGTTTAAGAGTGGATGAAAATCTCCACCCACCCATCCACCCATCCTTTTCTAACCGCAACCCCGTACAGGGCCCCGGGGGGTCTCGGGACCAATTCCAGCCAAAAAGGGCCAAGGGCGGAACCCAATCCGGGGCGGGGGCCCAACCCACCCGCAGGACACACACAAACACACCCACACAAAGCACCCCTGGGGCCCAAAAGAAGAACCCCCTAACCTGCATGTCTTTGGATTGGGGGAAAGGGAAAAAAATCATTTATGTTTTATTCAAACACGGAAAGACCGCTAAAAAGCATGTTTTCCCGTTTTTGAGTGCTAAGATGGGAATCCAACCCCAATTACATCCACTGCATGCACTGGAATGGCTCTTGGAGTGGGGCTGAGGATCTAAAAATTTTCCACAGATTCGGCTTTTCCCAAAAACTTTCCACCAAACGGGGGTTGGGGTTATTTAAATATCAAAAGAGCGGACAAACCCGTCTTTTACATCTCAGGGGTGTAAACAAGGGCTTTATAGAAAAAGATTAAACGAGATCTATTATTGTTGAACTTTTTTATGAAATTGGGCTATGCCCAAACCTTGGGATTCAGGCAAAAAAATACTTTCCCATTTCTTTTACGCTGAAAATAAAATTACATCCCCCGTACCCAGAGCCAAAAATTACGGTTTCGCCCCCAAAAACCAGGAAAGACAGGATTTTTTGTCTTTACGAATAAATTGTACTTTCGGTTTTTGGATAAATTGATGTTGGTTTTAGCGGGGGGGGAAAACCCCGGGGCCCCCCCGGGTTTTTCCCAATTTCTGGGAAGGTCTTTAAAGAACCGGGGCGGGGTAAAATACTCAAGGCCAGATAAAGGGTACAATTTTTAAAGATTCATGAGATATGGCATTACAAAAGGTACGCCGATTTATTTTCTGAGTACTAAAATTCATCTGAAAGGCAAACAGAAGGCCTGGGAGGGCCCTCCGGGCCCCGGGAAAACCCCACCCCCGCTTTTGAAAACTATTTCTTAAAGGGGTAATTTTGGGACGGGTGTAACAAGCCCCCAACCCGCTAAGAAAAAATTTTAAGCTATTTCAATTCTTTTTTGGGAAAAATTGGGGTAAAAAACCCTAACCCCGCTGTCCGGGGTTTGTTACACCCCAAAATTTTATTACCTTTCTAGCGTGTTGGGTCTCCTAGGCTTTATCAGGGGCCAATCGCCAAGTGTAGTGGAGGTATCTGATGATGACCCGTTCTACCCAGCCCCTCAATGTGGTGATGCCGCTTTCACCCGGCCTATGCCCCCCTAAATTTCGGGAAATTTTTGGATCGTTTGGGGCTGAAGATTCTGTATCATGATAAATTCGTTATCTTCACAGCATCGCCAGGCCATACCCCCCGCCCCTCGGGACTATTTAGGGAATTCACCCGCAACTGATTCTACGACTTTTAGAAGTTTTTTTCGGGGCCCCAAAACATACCCTTAAAAAAGTTTAAAAGGGAAGGTCTGATGAAAGTCAAGGCATTTCTCTCAATCCCAACGGTTCAACGGGAAAACCTACTCATTAATCGATCTAGTGATATTTTGTGAAAAACGTCAAAAGAAATAACAAAAAAAACCTGGCGTTGAAAATCGCCCTCAGAAAAGATTCAAATTGTACAACAAAAGGGGTTTTTTTGCCCATTCCCTCTCTCCCCTTTGGGTACTAAAAAGGGTTTTGGCGTTAAATTCAGCATCCGTTTCAAAAATAGTCTGGGGCCCCCGTGTTGGGGAAATGTTTTGTGAAAAACTTTTGGACACCGGACCCCGTGCTTTCCCCCCCTGACAATATAGTCTGGTTTTTTTGCTGCTGGCAGACACTCCGACGAACTGTTTGCCCAGTTTCCCAATATCAGATTTTTGGGGGTTCCCCCTCCCTTGCGACCAGAACTACTACCGCCGACCCCGGGAACTTCATCATCGGCGATTTGATGGAACAGGCGAGCCATACCAAAAAGATGAAAGGGGCCCTTTACAAAATTTCTCATACCCGGGAAATTTGTCCATCATTTACTTGGTCCAAAAAATTTTTTTTTCAAGGCAAAAAAATAGAACAATAAATCGGCTTTACATCACCCTGTTTAAAAACCGGGGGATAAGCTCCAAATTAAAATTTGTAAACAAATTCGGCAGGTGGGGAATTTTTTTTGGGGGGCATTTAAGGGCCTTCCGGCCCCCTTTCGGTTATCTGTTGGTGGAAAAAACCAAAAAAAGCCTGAAAATCCCAAAAACCTGATGAATTTGTTTATTTCGGTTGTTTCCCCCCAACTGGCCCGGGCCCCGTTTTTTAAAAAAAAAAACCATTTCGGTATTTGGAAAGGCGGGATGCGATCGAATCAAAGAAATCTCCCCCTTCGTGAAAAGCGCTGACGAGGCCCGGGGGCCATTTATTAGCCTGGCGAAATAGCTCTTAATACTTTAAAGGCCCGACACCCGACTTCAGACAGTTTGTTGCTGAAGAAGCATCTTTGTCCGTTAAAAAAACCCATAAAAACTCACCCTTAAAAAGAAAAAATAATTTTAAATCAGAAAAGGGGGGTTTCGGGGCCCCATTAAACCCCCCATTTTTTCATTACTAGTTTAATAGGATCGAAATTATAAGGATGGAATACGGGAAGATGTACCTGGTCCTTCCCCAAAAAATGGCTCAATGGTTTGGAAAGCCCCAACTTCCAGCGACCTTTTTGCCCAAAATGAACTGGATAAACAAAAAATCAATGCCCAAAACATGACTTGGCCAATGCAAAAAATAAAACTTTATCACCCCCCCAAAGATACCTGACCTTTTGAAAAAGAGGATAAAAATCTGGTTCTCTATTTTGGCTGTCGGAGAGCCAGGAGGAACCGTCGACTCTCAAACGGATCCTAGTACCCGGAAGAAAAAGGGGGGTTCAAGTTTTAAAATGCTCCGGGTAAATAAAGAAATATACCAAAATTATTTTACAGAAAATGTCACATCACCCCCAATACAACCTATGGAATGGTTGGGAGAGTTTGTGTTTTGGAGAACCGTTGGGAAGAATATGGTCGATCTAAAGGAAAACTTAACGCCTTCCAAAATACCGCCCCCTGGAATCCCGGGTTGGAAAAAATTTATTAAGGCCCTGGCCAGATTGAAATTCCGACCTCTGGGGGCGAACATCACAGGGCTTCTAGAGTTTCAAAACTTCTGCCTCGGCGGGGGCCCCTGCCTCTGCTGTCTCTGCCTGGTCCCTGCCTTGTCCCCTACACCTTTGGGCAAAAAAACCAGATCTGCAGAAAGAATGAATGGATTCCCTTTTGAAATGTAATTATATTTTTTTTTTTAATAAAATATTACCGGATTACACAGGGGGTCTATTCATTAAAGATGATGACAGGGCAAAAACCGGCAGGGTGATCCTGAAAAACCTTTTTAGACAAAGTGTTGACAAACTTTTGAACCATAATTCCGGGGCTTCATTAAAAAACAGGTTCATAATCTCGATAAAACGTCCTTTCCTCTGTGATCGGAAGAAAATAAATGTTGTCCGAGCGTTAGAAAACCAACTTTTAAATTGCGGGATGGTAAATAATGTCTTTACAGTTTCTGTTTAAAAAACTTTTATTTCCCCAGGGAAAAAAGATAGTCTGGTGGGGGCCTGGAATCAAAAAAATTTTCCAGTTCCATCTTTCTGAGATCCCAACCAGTGTTCTCCCGGGGTTTATTTTTGGTGGTATTAATCATGGTCGGAGGCCGGGTACTTTTCCGGGGTTGGGGTAAAAACTTAAAACTGGTTTTTTGTTAGGGTTAGGACGGAGCTGCATCTCAAGGTGTTCATCTTTTTATTTAAACTAAAATATTTTCTTCTCTGGTTTATTTCAATGATGTTGTCAAAGGGGGGAAATATTAATTCACTGTATGGGGTAGGGGTTGTTGAAAGCGGTTTTAAATCTCATGTTCGGTTTTCATCAAAAAGAAATGGGCTCTAATTCTTGACGGGCGCAAATCAAAAGGGAAACAGGGGTATCCCTGTGAGAATTCAAAAGGGTTTATGGCTAAAACGGCCTTTCAAATCTGGGGGGCCAAACAGGGTTTTAATATTCCCAGGGTGACCATTAGCAAAATGGGGTTTAAAAAGATTTGGCGGGAAACCTCTCCGTCCAAATACAAGGCCCAAAATTTCCCCCTGGTTTGTTTTAAATTGAAGGGGGTTTTTTTGTAATCATGAAAAAAACCCTTATCCACCAGGCCGAGGACCCGTGGGTATTTTCCCAAAAACGGTTCTCCTGATTGCTCCGCAACCCCGGGCCGGGATACTGAGAACTTTCATATTCACTCTTTCCCGGGGACGGCATTGGGGTGGTGAGGGGGGGCATGCCCTATTTTCACCGGGGCCCAAATTTAACTTTCTTGACAAAAAAACGGCGGATAAAAAGTTTACTTTTGCTTTGGGATCTCGGACATCAGCAAATTCATTTTGTCGGACCATTTTTATTCTGGCGTCCCCCCATTTAGAATTAATTTTCTTGAAAAAAAAGGTTGGAATGAAAGGCCGAGGAGTTTTCCTTTCCATTGGGCCGATATCCGCTTTTTTTGAACCCTGATTCGGGCCAAAAGTTTTTGATTTTTTTTTCCGGGGATTATCCTTGTGCCGGGAGAAAAAATGATGTAAAAACTAAAAATGGGCTTTTGTTGATGGGCGGCTCATGATCGGGCGGTCTTTAGCGTTTCCCCATCCCTCAGACCGACCCGATTGATTTTCTTTGCTTCCCGATTCCCCCTCCCCACATGGCCCCCGCCATCCGTCTTTGACAATATTCTTGGCTGATTTTAAAATGGGTTTGAAATTTAATCCTCTTTTCAAAGAGGCAAAGGCCCCCCCTAAAAAAACCCGAAAAATTCCCCGGGTCCCGGGAACCAACATCACGGGCCCTGGAAAACCGAACCGTTCCCCGGCTTTAATACCTTTAAAAGGGGTGGGTCGGTAAGATCTCATCTCTGTATTATCGTGTATACAACTTTTAAGGGGCTGAAATGTAACGATGACTTTCAAACTGAAATGGAACGGTTTTCGGGCCGCTTTTTTCAAGGTCGATCAAACTGACTCTTTCTGATGGGGTAATGGGTTCTGGTGATTGTGGTAATCTTATTTCTCATCACTTAATGGGATCTCAAAAGGGGCAATGTCTCTGACTCTTTGGGGGAAGGAAAAAGTTGCTGTGACGACAATATAAAACCCGCCTGATATCCGTGGGGGGGGGCTTCATTAACCCGACCTTTTCCCGCCCATGAGCTCCTAAAGCCCCGCCAACTGTCCCTTGACATAAAGATTCATCCTTGCCCGGGGCTTATGGTAGAATCTTTTTCTCGATAGTCAGGGAATCTCTGGGTTTTTTAGGTATTGGGGTGTTGGGGGGGGCGGTTTGGGTTCTTTCGACAACGCTTTTATCTTGGGGGTTACTTTCTCCCCGGCTGGAGTAATAACCCGGGGAAAATATAAAAATTTTAATAAACTGGACACCCGATAAAAATTATTATCCGGTTTATCTAGGGTATTCCAGGTGTGCGGATACTGTTTGGTGCCACTTCCCAGGACCCTGTAGTTTTAGGGGGGCTAATTTGGGGGAAAATTGGATGGGATTATTAGGGAAAACTTTGGGAAGAATTGTGGGGAAAAAACCTAAAGCTTTTACTCTCCATTTTAACACGGTTAATGAAATACTATTTTTTTTCTCAGTATTTAACGTCTCCGAGCTTTCAGGATCCCGCTGTTAAACTTTTTGGGCCCGGCCCTTTCACCAAAATATGCTTTTTTTTTACGGATATTTTTTTTTCCAAAATCTTTTTGATCCTGAAGGCCGCCCAGAATCTTTTGAACCTCGTAAAGGAACCTATAATGTCCGCCATAATCTTTGAGTTTGTAGGCGGGGATACCTAGGGGCTAGTTCGAACTAAATACCCCTCTGAAAAGGTTTGTTAGAGCCCCCGAAGGGGTTCCGGCTTTTACACCCTCCCGTATTCCATTTGTTTTTTTTAACTTGTTTTGGGAGTTAGCCCGTTTTAAATTTTAAAACTTTCCAGAATTAAATTTTACCCGGGGGATTTTATCCCGGTGTAGCTAATTAAGATTTACCAAGTCCCGAGGGCGGGGGCTGAAAAACCACATTTTTTTTCGGTTTTAATTTCCACCACCCGAAGGTATTCACTAGCGGTGGTAAATGTTTTTACCCCGTGTTTTTTCGAAGGCTTTTAAAAACCTAATTGAAACTCTTTAGATCGGTCTAATTTGGGGACTCTACCTTCCCCAAAATACCTTAAAGCCCTTTACTTCTTTCGGTTTTATTTTTCAGAGCCCTGCGGGTATTTTAAAAGAAATTTTTAAAAACAGAAGATATTTAGTCCTTTCAGATTTTTCATATCCCCCGGTTTTGGTTCCGGCCCGTCATATTAAAATCCCAAATTTTTTAAAATGGGCTGGCGGGTTTTTTATCGTTATATTTTCCCCCGTAACCAGTGGATACCCTTATCCCCAATACGGGGTCGAAAAACTTTTTTCAAATCTTTTCCCCTGGGCCCCCGGGTTTTGATTATAATCGTTTCCCCCAAACCTTCCACGCTTAGAAATAAAACTGACAAACCAAAAAACTTTGAAAACTTTATTTAAAATTCCATTTGACTTTTTGGGTTTAGGTCAAAAACCAGTTTATTATATAATTCCCGGCATTTTTCAGACAGACCCTGGGATTATTTTTTAAAAACTATTTCCCCGGCGGGTAACAGGTAGAGTATTTCCTTTTTAAAAACCATTACAGTGTGAATAGGCTTTTTCAAATTTCCACCTGGTCTATTTTGGAATGGAATGAATAAAATCCCCGCTTTCCCCCCCAACGTTTCCCGATTAAAAAAAGAATTCCTTAGGTTCAAAGAGGAAGTAGCCGACTTCCGGGATGTTTTAATACTCCCTTGACATTTTTTTCGATAAAACAAAATGCCCCAGGGAAGTCTAAAAACCCCCGGGGTTTCCCAGGGTTTTAGCAGCACCCTGGGGCAACCCCTTCGTCCAGGTCCGCGAACGGGCCCCATCTTTTTCACCCAAGGGTCCGGGGCTGGAAGGGTTTTGTCTGATCCCATTAGGGCGGGTAAAAATCCCCGGCCCGGGCCTCCACCCCGGGGCTCAAGTTTTGGCCCCAGAGTTGGGCGTAGTAAAAGCGGGCCGTTTTTTGGCGGGGGCCCGAAAGCCGTGCCAAAGGGGAAAAATTTGGAAATTTAGGCTTGGGGAACCCCCCCGAAATGAGGGGGTGTTATGTCCGCAGCAGAGGAGGTCGTGGAGGCGAAAACTTTAAAGAAGCGAGGTTGACTCCGTCTGGTCCGGGGGACTCATTTGGGAGGGTAAAGGGGGGGTACAAAGCTTTCCTGATCCCACCCCTGGGCATTTTCACCCCCGCGGTCCGATTCTCGTTTTTAAAATGGAAAAAAAATTTTTCAAAGGGATGATTTTGGCTGGGACCTGGTCCCCAAAATTTTACAACTTTAAAAAATGCCCCTTTTTGAACTCTTCAAAAAGGGGGGAGTTTGGGGGGCCAGGTTAAAATTGGTACCCCAAATTTTTGACTAAGTTTGTTTGTTTTGTACTTAAACATTTTTGAAACCAAATAAAAAATGCTTGGGTTTTTTGGCCCTTTTTAGAACTGGGCCCCAAAAATCACTGGGATCGGGGTCCGTCCGCAGGGCAAGGGGGGAAAGTCACTAGGGGAAAATTATTTTGGGATAAGGGGGGGGAGTTTTGGGAATTTTTGCCAGAGGGTTAAAAGTCTTAAAATTAGATTAAACCCCTTAGGGTTTTGCCCCCCCCAAAAACTTGGGTTTCAAAAAAATGGGGAAAAAGCAACATCCCGAGGGGGAATAAATATACTAAATACTGAAAAAAAGGAGAAATTTGAAACTTTTAAAAAATTTAAAAACTGAAATTAAAATTTTCCTTTAATGTTTTTTAAAAAAATAATAGTTTTTTAATGAAAAAACAGGAAAAAATTATGAAAAAAACTTGGAAATGCTTTTTTTCATTCTTTAAAACCCCTTTTTTGCCCCCAATCCCCATATAACGCGCCTTCCCAAATGTCGTGTTACCCAAAGAAACCGGATTTTTTCAACTTCTTGTTTTTTGTCATAAGAACAAAAAAAGACAAGATTTTCTCATAGTGTTTTTATTTTTTTTTAAAATTTTTTTGGTTTTTTAAAATTTAAAAAAAAATTAATAAAATAATAATAAGAATAAAGAAATGGAATATTTATAAAACCCCGGACAAATAATCCGCTCCAAAAGCCGGCCCCCCCCTTTTAAATTTCCTTTGTTACAGGAGGGAAATGCAAAGGGGAACGAAAGTAATTAAGGGAATAAATTTCAAAAATTATTTAAACAAAAAATAAAATATTGAAAGTGATATTTTATTATTATTTATTATTATTATTATTATTATTGTTGTTGTTGTTGTTAATGTTAATTTAATAATAATATAATAATAATAATAATAATAATAATAATGAGATAAAGCTCAAGATGGTAATATTTATGAGAAGAGCCCTCATGGCATCAGGGTGAGGAGGTGCCTTGTCTCCCGTTACGTGAGCTCGTCTGCCGCCCCTCACTTACACTTACACGTGTTACACTCGGAGGGCAAATGCAATGGAGAACACCGACAATGTACACCTTCAGAAGTGGAATAAATCGACTGTACACTGAAGCATTCCATTGTCAAACGTAAAAATACAAAGGAGAACATTTCAGATAAACGATGAGTTTTGTTAATTATAAACACTGTAGCATAACTATTATTTGTGTTGTTACTCTTTTATTTATTCTCACCAAGCTTTACATATCTAAATGGAAATGAAAATGGGTAATATGTTTACAATAATTCTGATTAAAGTACACTGTCAAAATATATTAATGAACAAACTGAGACACATTGGCCTTTTATCACAAAGCATGTGCGCTGTCATTTAGGACACAATGCATTGTTAACGTCACGCACTCTCTACTGATGCGATGTCACGAAAACAAAGAAACAGCGCAGTCCATCAAACTCACAGCCTCCTTGATTTCTGACCTCATGATTAGTTGTCAATATCATATAAATAAAGTCATTTTAAGAAGATGACAAGTCTGCTATAGTCAGTTTAATAAACGCTCCGTTTAAAATGTTTGCATATACAGAATATAAAACAAAATCTTAATGAAGCGGGACTCGTGATTAGTAACGAATAATATGTGACACTGAGAAATTATAATTCATAATAACGGGAACAAATAAAAACTACGACTTCCTAAAACGGACACTTTAAACTAGGCATTTCAGTAACTAATTTAGGAGGCTTGTATGTGCATTTCAATATCGATTTAAGAGCTCAGTTATGGAGGAATATTTCGGACAAAATAAAATAAATAAATAAATGCATAAATAAATAAAAGTACTGTGAAATGTGAGCATAAATAAATAAATGTGTCATGAAATAAGAGCCTAAATAAATAAATGTGTCACGAAATATGTTTTTTGTTGCTTATTTATTTCATTTTGTTCGTAACATTCCTCTAAACCATCATTAAATACGACTTGAAATAAAACTGTCACTTTCACTCGTCAAAGTTGAGAGGGCCCCGTCGTTCATTTCTGATTTTTCTCAAGCTCTGCTCTGTCGTCATCGGAAAACTTTATGAAAGTGGCATTGAACGATGTAACTTTACAGGGCGAGTTCAGGTTTCATTTCCACCAGCTTGTGTCTTTTATCCTTTACAACTCCTTTCAGTATTTCTGTACACTTTGATGCTTTAGCTTACTAGAGATGGCCGTGTTAAATGAAGAACAGGACTCAAGCCACTCAGGCTGTTTGTGTCGGACCATATGAAGCCATCAAAATACAAAATGTGAACACTGCTGAGCTCAACAGAGCCGCGACTCGACAATTATGGGCTGGAGCTCAACTCTCTGTCCTCATTGTTTAACACTAGAATTACCAGAGTCTATGAAAAAACTCGTAGGTCCGGCCCACCTTAAAACCGTTCTCACTTCTCTGCCACCGTCTTTTGTCTTCTAAATGTGCCGATTAAGACAAGCGGCAAGTAGCCGGCTATTCCATCCCCCAACGTCACAGAACGTTCATTAAGTTCTCCCAGCTCAGGCCTAGTTTGATTATCTGGGAGTGAAGTGGAGTTTTAGAGTGGAAATAAGAGATCGTTATTTGGAACACACACATTTCTTGTGTGTTCCGTTTCTACAGTAATCTGTGTAAACACATTGTTAAAACAGAAACCTTTTCATATTTTAATAATAAATGTTACAAAATGTAGGCATAAACTATAGAATATATAAAACATGATTTCTAAAGATACAATAATCACTGTTACAGAAGGTTCAAGACTGTTGCAATAGATTCTTTGGCGTAGCGCTACGATTTGTTTCTTAAAGCCCGACATGCTTACAGTGTCTCAGAGACCCGAATTCGATTCCCCGCTGGGGTGGAAGTGTTATTTTTTTTTTCTTTTTAACCTTCCTCGCTCTGCCTGCCTGCAAGGGTCTGCTTTCTGTGTGCTGGGACGTTTTGGTTTTTCTTTTTTCTTAAATAAATCGTTAAGTTTAAAATGTCGATTGCTGTTATTTCTGTTGATTAATTCATGCTTTCATTCATTACAGCTATTTGCCTCTTGTATACAATCTATCTAGCGTCTTTATCAGAGTTTTCTGTCTTTTCGTAGACTCTGGTAATTCTAGTGTTAAAGTGGTCTATGGGGGACTGAGAATGGCCCACAATGGTCACAGATAAGGGGACAAACCGACAGACGGCATTTACTGCGAGCGCAGGGCTTTGGAAATTAGGGGCGATTGATAACATATTTTGTTAGTTTACAATATGAAAGTTTTTTTTTTTTTTTACTTCGTCTCTTTTCGAGCCTGGTGCGGAGGTCGCTACAGTTTGTTAAAATACGCCAGACAATATCATAATAGTGGGGACAGTGGAAGCACCTTTTTATTTATTTATTTTTTATTCTTGTCTTCTCGACTAGGCTAGACTGTTGTGCTGTGAACTTTTGTATGTAAGTTGATAAATATTTTGTATATCTTTATTTGTGATATTAATTGTTGAGAAGCTTTCGTATTTAAAGACCCCCTCAAACCCTCCCCACCTCCACCCTCCCCCCGACAGTCTTTAGGACTGACTGAGGAATTTGATGGCAGTTGGTAGAACTGCTTCTAACCGGTTTGGCAAGTGACTCTCCGCAGGACAGGAAGACCACCCAGTTGGAGAGTTTCAGCTTGGGTTTGCCTTGGGTTGTGGGTGTGAAAGGCAGTGTGTGCGATGGATAATCAGAGCAGCTTTGGCAGGAGTGACTGTGTTTGGAAGAATCTCCTTGTAGATTTCTTATACAATACAATACAATACAGTTTATTTTTGTATAGCCCAAAATCACACAGGAAGTGCGCCAATGGGCTTTAACAGGCCCTGCCTTTTTGACGGCCCCCCAGCCTTGACTCTCTGAGAAGACAAGGAAAAACTCCCAATAAAAACCTTGTAGGGAAAATGGAAGAAACCTCGGGAAAGGCAGTTCAAAGAGAGACCCCTTTCCAGGTAGGTTGGGCGTGCAGTGGGCGTCAAAAGTAGGGGGTCAATACAATACAAAGAAGGGGGTCAATACAATATAATAAAACACAATACACAGAACAGAACAAATCCTTAATACAGTATAAAAATAAAACTTTTAGAAGTACGGAGCAGAATTTAACAGTAGATGATATCACATAATAAGATTTGGATATTTTTAGAGTCCTGGAGACCTCATCCATCAAGCTGTCTCCCCATTTGGCCATTCCACAGCTGAACGTTGCTCAGCCAGCCAAAACAATGAAAGGACCCCTTTTTCCCATGATTCCTGTGATCCTCCATCAGGGATGACTTTACCACAGGCAGGCAAACAACTTGTCAGGTGGGCCGTGGCACCAATGGCCACATTTGAGTACCGAGAACAGAAACAGATTAGGTGAGGGTTAGTAACAAATTATAACAATCATGTTACTTCTGTTTTAGTGCTAATGACTAACAACAGAGATGCAGTATGTACAGTTAATCAGCAGCTCTAGTCAGGATATGCTAAACTGAAGTAGTGAGTCTTCAGCCGGGATTTAAAGGCTGAGACCGAGGGACATCTCTTATAGAAGCAGGAAGACCACTCCACAGTTTAGGGGCCCTGTAACTAAAAGCTCGACCTCCCACTGTTATTTTATTAATCCTTGGAATCCTAAGCAGACCGGCATCTTGAGATCTTAATGTGCTCAGGTTTGTAAGTCATGATAAGTTCAGACAAGTAAGCGGACCTCGGCCATTTAATGCTTTATATGTTAAAAGGAGGATTTTGAAATCTGCCCTGAACTTAACCGGGAGCCAGTGTAAGGATTTAAGAACTGGGGTTATGTGTTCATATTTTCTTGTTCTTGTAATAATTCTTGCAGCCGCATTCTGGATTAACTGGAGGCTGTATAGAGAACAGTTTGAACAGCCAGTGAACACCGCATTGCAGTAGTCAATCCTACTAGAGATAAATGCATGAATTAATTTCTCACAATCCTGTTTATTTAGAAAGCGCCTTAATTTCCTAACATATTTAAGATGGAAGAAACATGTTTTGGACAGCTTTGTAATATGTGCTTTAAATGACATGCTAGAATCAAAGATAACTCCTAGATTGCGGGCTGATTCAGTAAAATTAATTGGGATTCCAACTGAGTTAAATGACAACAAAATATTGCTGTGATCAACATCATTCCATCCATCCATCCTTTTCCTAACCCACTGAATCCAAATACAGGGTCACGGGGATCTGCTGGAGCCAATCCCAGCCAACACAGGGCACAAGGCAGGAAACAATCCTGGGCAGGGTGCCAACCCACCGCAGGACACACATACAAACACACCAAGCACACACTAGGGCCAATTTAGAATCGCCAATCCACCTAACCTGCATGTTTTTGGACTGTGGGAGGAAACCCACACAGACACAGGGAGAACATGCAAACTCCACAGGGAGGACCCGGGAAGCGAACCCGGGTCTCCTAACTGCGAGGCAGCAGCGCTACCACTGCGCCACCATGCCGCCCTCAGCGTCATTCCCTCCAACAATTAACATCTCTGTTTTATCTGTATTTAAAGACAAGTATACCATTTCGTGGTGTGTATGCCGCTCCATTGAGACTTACAAACTCCAGTCACACAGTCGAAGTGATCACAACCTTCATGACAAACCTAAAGTGTCCCTGTCCTTTTTAAGGACATTTTACTGAACATCCATCCTGGGTATGACGTTAGTCACTCCAGCCACTGTAAAAAACCTACGACAGTTCAGTGTGCTGCTGAGGTGTCGCCTGCTGCACAACTGCACTTGGGTCTCAATCTGGGGGTCTCGCTGTGTGGTGGGTGTGACAGCTCACTGTAATCACCACCTGCTCCCACCATTGGCATTTCAGCTGGCACCACTTCTGTTTCAGTGCCACATCGTGTCTCCACAATATTTTTTTTTTAAAAATCACTCGCTTGATGGAAAGCAAAACTTTTTCATCTCCAAATATTAAAGTTCTGCTGCTTGAAATGTTTGAGATCCTCAGCTTTGTGACTTCATTCTGGTCAGGCTGACTGATGTCGTTGTCTAAGCATTTCTTTCCATAGACTGTGAGTGTGCAAGTAGAATCAATTACCGCTAATCCTAAAGATTCGACCAAAACACTAAATGTGTCTGAGTTTGATTCCTTTGTAAACTTCATGTTTCATTCTTCACAGTCCTCTGTATTCCAGTCTCCTCTGTTATTATCACCTGTTCATTTATTTTTCTGTATTCTTTAGCCCAGTGCTCTGACGATAATGCATTTTGATCTCCTGCCATATTTGTCTAACAGATTATTGCCTGTCAATGGCGACTTCTTCTGGCTGCTTTGTGAATGCCACCTGTTGTGTTGTCTCTGACTGGTGAAATACGCAGTTTCATGTGTGACAGAAATACCCATTGTTACCAGACTTGACTTTACTACAAAAATTGTCATTAGCGCCAATTTCATTGAAGCAAAAGTGTCATCCATGCTGTTAATGCCAGCTGCCTTTAGTTTGTATCTAAACACACCATGTCCAGCAGCCTAAAAGCTCACACAGCATCAGGACAGCCGTGTTATATCTACACATGCAGGTCACTCCATGTCACATCATCACACTTAAGGACCTCATCGTCACAGATTTTAACGAGACTTGGCCTGCTGATTTGGTCATCTGAGTGACCCATGGAACTAAAATTGCACATGTCTTGGATCAATGATACTAAGGAGATTTAAGATAACAAAGTCTATAGGTTGTGAAAATACTATGCTAACCACAAAATGAAAAAATGACCATGTTATGAGTTATAATATTAAAATTTGAATAGCAAGAAAACGTATATTTTAAAATTGGCCAATTGTTTACTAAAGCTACCATATAATGTCATAAACATATCCAGAAAATGTGTTTATTGATAAAATCTTTGATGATGAGTCTGATGATTTGACGTGGAATTACCCATCAGAAGTATCTCTGCTCCAAATCGATGATATAATCCACCACAGAAACTGCACTCGCCCTTTTAACTCTGTAAAATCTGAATATCCTCATAGATACGATCCTTTTTCTCCTTTAAACACAACATCAAGCCTTTCTATCAGAATAGTCGCACCTTCACCTTTGTTCAGGTCTTCTGCTCAAATTGACATCTCAATGCTGTCCCTGTAAGCGACAGTCCAACCCCAAGTGTGTGTTTTTTATTTCTAAGCTCAGTAACCCGTGTCCATATTAAATCTTCATTTTTCCAGCTCTCATATTTCTTTCTCTTGTCAAATGCAGGCTGGATTCTATAATTAGCAGCCATCCTCTACTATGAATGTTAAACTTAAATAACAACACAACACCTTTGATGTTAACCACCCACTTTTTATTCTTCTCTCCCATAAAACACACCCGTCATGAGTAACCTCCTACAAACCCACTCTCCTCAAACCCCGAATGTCCTACTCCCAGTCGGGATGCAGTCCTGTAATCCCACAAATAGGAGCATATATATAAGATATAGAATATCACAACTTAACAGAATGAAGCTCCCAAAGTACAATTCAAGCCCAGTGACGATATCCAACAAAGCCCTAAATATGACGGCTTTAATAGACCTGCCATTGCTGTGTCCAAACATGATGGTGCCGTGTAGATAAAGTGTTGTCATATCTACATGGTGGCACTGAAATGTATGCAAATCCCCTTTAATGAAGGTCTGCAGTGCACTTTGATCACCTCTGAATTGTTTGATTTTAAAATTTAAACTGTAAGGTAGAGGAGGAAATCAAGAAAAACGAGTCTTTGACCCAAACCTCATGGAGGGCACTGTGACCCTGAAGTGTGCTCATTATTTTTACTGACTTTATGAAGTTAATTCTTCCACTTTTATTTTCACAGGGCTTTCCCATTTCACTTGTTCATACAATGAGGTGTCTAATGGCCTCCAGCTCAGGGATGTCCGTGTAAGTAGTGAATCTGAGAAGAAAACGGAAGACATAAAGAGAGAGAAGAGTTTACCACATTAAAGAAGAGGACTGTGAGCGGCTCGCACCAGAGGATGTGTGTGTGAAGCTGGAGGATCATGAAGAAAGAATTTCAGTTTTTAAAGAGGAGGAGGAGTGCAAGCGGGTGACTGCTGCCATTAAAGCTGAGGATTTGAATGAGTACTCCGGTGGTCTTGAACTTCAAAAGCATGAAACTGAGGATATTTTCAAGCAAGAGGCCTGTGAAGAATCTCCATCCAGTTTACAGCCCTGGTCCACTAATACGGGACGACTGGCTACACAGGAGAATTCTGCAGAGCTGAAATCAGAGTTATCAGAGTCTGAAGAGAAAATCACTGAGGGAAATGGGACAGAAGGAGAAGAGTCACCTGGGAGTGTGGGAATGAGTGAGTAATGTGATTAAATATAAAAGAAAGAGAACATTTATAAATTTTAACGGTCGGTGATTTGATGTTTCTAGAAGATTGAAATGAGAGATGAAAACAGTTAATTAAACTTGGATAAAGACCACCTGCTTGGACCCATGATAACAAACAATAGTTTACCTAATAAATGATAAATTAGAAAAACTTGGGTGAATAAGGAAAAATCTAAAGTGTTGTGCGCATGACTTGAACATCATCAAGCTTTGTGCCAACGGCACATTACGTTCAATGAAGATATCAAAAGTCATATTTTGTTAAAAACGTGTATATTTCATAAATTCTGTGACAGTTAAAGCAGAAATGTCCACAAAAGAAAGAAATAAGTAAGAATAAAATTCTCCCCTGTGCTCTAAACAAGAATGAATTAGCAAAAGCCAGTGCACACCTAATATGTGCCTCATCTTTCTAATTGTAATCTCGCGCACTTTGACGTTAACAGTGACAAGAGCTACCTGTACGAGCCATTAAGACATTCAGGGTGTCTCAGGGTTTTCTTTCACCATCTTGTGTTCTGCTCTCAGCCTGAAATTGCTGGGGCAGCATGGACTGGACAAGTTGGCAGTGGTGTGAAATCTTCACTTGGAGATGATCTTGGGCCCTTCCGTCTCCCACAGTCACATCGGGTCAATTTGGAGTCACCACTCCACCTAACCTGAATGTTTTTGGAGATGAGGGAAGAAACAGAATAACCAGAAATGCAATTCAGAGTCACTGCGTAGAACAACTGTGGGCAGGATTTGACCCCAGGACACCTGAACAGTAAAGCAGCTGTGCTAAACACTGTGCCCCCCTAACACAAGTGGATATATTTGTGTGTTTGTTTTATACAACAGATAAAGATTTATTGGATATTTCAGATTTGCAATCATCTGTGAAATGTGTCTTTTTGCCATTGTTTAATTTTGGGAAAAAATCATTATGATGATGATATCTGTTACAGAATTCGTAACTGTGTAGTGACTATTCACATTCAATACTTATTATGGATTATTGTATTTTATTTAGGTCTAAAAACTAGGCTTGTACCATTCTACCCAACAAGCCAATAAGAGGGCTGATTACAATTTATAACTAAACGACGTCCACTTGATAATGATTTATATTTATATACCAGCTCGGTAAAACTCTGCATCCCTTTCCTCCTATCTACATACACATTCTCTGAAAGGTTAATAAAAGGGATTTTAGTTAAAAAATCTATCCATCCCACTCTATCCTAACTACAGGGTCCTGCTGGACTCAATCCCAGCCAAAACAGCGCACAAGGCAGGAAACAAACCCTGGGCACTTCACCAACCCACCACAGGGAACACACATACACACACTAGGGACAATTTAGAATCGCCAGTGCACCTAACCTGCATGTCTTTAGACTATGGGAGGAAACCGGAGTTCCCGGAAGAAACCCACGCAGACACGGGGAGAACCTGCAGACTCCACGCAGGGAGAACCCGGGAAGCAAACCCAGGTCTTCTAACTGCTAGGCAGCAGCGCTACCCACAGCACCACCTTGTCACCCTTAAAAAATCTAATGACTGCTTAATTAATTGTACAAATAAATCAGTCAACAAACACTCACTGGCAGATGGAATTGTGGATCTAAATGATCTAGAAGGTGACATCTTCCAGAACTGAAAGCGGCTGGTTGTCAAGGCTTACAAATTCCACTGGTTTTGTTGTCACAGTAAGTCTTTGGCGTTCTTGCTGTCAGTATTATAAGGTTGAGTTTTCTAAGTGCTGCCATTATTGGAGGCCAAGTGAGAGTAGGTGACTGAGCTAGACTAGGCTTGATGGTCACCTCAACCTTTGAACAGCTCGTTCCTCACACCAGTCCCTTTTGTGTTGACTTCTCAGATGCTGAATAATGATTGCATTGTTAAAAGTTTTAGCAGAGAATCCTCCAGGACTGACATCTTTTTACACAAATATTACAAACTGCAAATTTGTTATCTCTTTTAGGAAGACAATAAAATTATTAGACTGGCGAGGATGTGGTTTTGTATTTTGGTAATGTTGGAACTTTGTCTTGCGTGTTTTTTATCATTCAAGTTAATTTGCTGATCATCAGTCAAGTCATTTGGAGTGAAAATTGGCTGATTTTGATTTGTGATTGATTGACCAGATCTGGCCTGTCTTTCACATATGAGAGAAAGGTGGAGAAATTGAACAGACACGCAGAACATATAAAGACCACACATGGAGTGGCCAGACCATAAATGGCACCTCAGTGTGAGGAAGGAACACCAACCAGTGTGCCACCACTTTACTTGTACTGTTTCATTTATTTTAAAAGGTGGGTAGTGGTTAGGAATTTGGACATCAAATCCTGAAGTTGCAGGATCAAATTCAGCCACTGACACCATGTGACCTCGAGCAAGTCATGTGATCTGTCTGTGCTCCAGTTGTAAGAACAATAGAAATTTATTCAATTGTGTCTCAAATGTTGTAAGTCGCTTTGGATTATGGTGTCAGTAAGGTTAATAATTATAATAATAGTTAAAATATTTGTGTTATTTCAGATTTACAGAATAATGGCAACTTCTCTCCACCTTCATTTGGTCAGCCCTGTCTTCAATACAAAGAGAAAGGTATGAAGAAATCAGCAAGAGGATCAGAGAACCTGACAGCGGCCTTTTTCCAGTGCAGTTCTCTCCCTGCTCCTGGAGCAACACAGACTGAAACCATCAAAACTGATCGGCAGCAAGTGGAAAGAGAAATCCAAATTCATACTGGAAAAAAAATGTTTGGAACATGGGGAACAATTCACACAGAAAAGTGATCTTAATAAGGATATGAAGATTCACACTGGAAAAAAAACATATTTTTGTCATGAATGTGGCAATAGATTCTCTAAGAGAAGCAGTTTTAAGAGGCACAGAAAAATCCACACAGGAGAAAAACCTCATATCTGTCCAGAATATGGAAAGTCATTCTCAAGAAGAAGCCATCTTCAGAACCACAGAAGAATCCACACAGGAGAAAAACCTCATTGTTGTCCAGAATGTGGCAAACAATAGTCTGACAAACTCAGTTTTCAAAGTCACACACAAATTCATACTGGAGAGAAGCCATATTGCTGTTCTCAATGTGGACAAAGATATTTTGACATTAATAGTTTTCAACGACACACACACACTCACATTGAAGAGAAAATGCAGTATGTATGTTCTGAATGTGGCAAAGGTTATACAAACCAGAACAGTCTTTATAGACACAGCAAAATCCATACTGGAGAAAAATCGCATTGCTGTTCTGAATGTGGAAAACGATTCTTAGATTTATTCTCACTTCAGTGCCACATCAGAACTCATACTGGAGAGAAACCTTTTTGTTGTCCTGACTGTGATAAGCAGTTCTCACAACAAAGCACCCTACAGAGTCACATCAGTGTTCACACCGGAGAAAAACCTCACCAATGCATGGAATGTGACAAACGATTCTCACGCATCAATTCTCTTAATAATCATAGGAGAAGTCGTACTGGAGAGAAGCCTTACAGTTGTTCTGAATGTGGAATGCGATTCTCATATAACAGTTCTCTTCACAATCATAAAGTAATTCATTCTGGTAAGAAACAAAGCTGTTCTGAATGTGGCAAGCTTTTCTCAGACAGCAGGAGTCTTAAGGACCATGTGAGAATTCACTCTGGAGAGAAACCCCATTGCTGTCCAGAATGTAGCAAATGATTCTCTCGTCAAAAGACGCATAAGAGCCACAAAATTATCCACACTGGAGAGAAGCCTTACACCTGTTCTGAATGTGGTAAAGGGTACTCTTCTAAAAAAAGTTTTTGGAGACACACACAAAGTCATATTGGTGTAAAGTCTGTCCCATAAATGACAAATGATGTTTCCATTGACTCCTCAACCAAAACAATTAAAGAAAAATCTTCTAAATGAGATAAGAGACTCCAGTTGAAAGTAATTAATAAGTACATAAGAATAGTGGAGAAAACACTGAAAGTGTTAAACAGATCCTAGAGGTAAGGTAACCTCATAACCAAATATGAATTCACACTGGAATGAACCCACTGGAATACAACACATATTTCACAAACAGGAAGAATCTTCTTCAACAACTTGAAGGTGCAGGAAAAAAACTCATTGTTGTCCTAAATGTGTTAAATGCTTTTCAGACATCAGTGGCCTTCATTGTCATAAATTACTGGCTTACTTGTGGTAAGCCTCTTAGCCGTTCTGGATGTTGAATGTGGTCTTCCTGTATCAGCCGTGATCAGCAACACAAAAGATTTCATGAAGGACTCAGAAACTGTACTACCAGGATGTCAGCCATACAGGGACTGATCATCTCTACACCAATTCTGTGACATAAGATGGTGAACAATACAAACACCAGACAACAGAATGAGGTAGCAACAGTACTGTGTAGTGATAACAACTTCAGCCACAGAACACAACTGAAAAACTTCAATGTAATAATAAAAAATGAAGAAATCAAATCCAGAGTGCAGTGCCAATTACCAGGAGGTGCCACGGACAACAAGGGGAATATTTTTGTGTCAGATCTTTGGAGATGAGGCCTTATCTGAGTAGCAATGAACTTGTACCATCTCTGGGATGTAATCTGATTGCTGACTCCTGGGCTGAGTGCAGACAGCCTTTCTTAACCCTGATAATGAAGAAGTCATTTAGTGACGTCAGCTGACAGCCAATGCTGTCCAATCAGATACTGGGGAGGGTCACTTGAGGAGGACAGGCGACTACAAAGAGAGCCGTTACATGACAGACCAATGTAGAGGGGCTTTATTAGACTTTTACACTAATTTAGGTTATCATTTATAAATGATAAGAGTCTTTACAAACCAAAAACATTCATCATCTGTTTGTCAAGGGTGAGTCCAAAAGTGGGAATTTTATTTATTATAATTTATTATTATTATTATTATTATTATTATTATTATTATTATTATTATAATAATACAATTTAATGAAAACTCAATTGTTTACAAGTTTGGTTCTCTAGTCTCTAATCCAACAAACTGTACTTTAACATGATACTTAGAATCTCTTCTTTCTAACTTTTTGTTCTGCAAATTTTGAAATTGCGTCATCAAAATCGATACCCTCAGCTACACTATTTTCAATTGACAAAATAGCTAAGCTAGAGAGTTGGTTCATAGTGGATCTGAGATAATTCTTAATTAGTTTGAGTTTTGAGAAACTCCTCTCACATGATGCAACAGAAACACATAAAGTTAAGAAAAATCTTAATGCTAAAGTGAGATTGGGAACAAAGTCTAAAAGTTCATATTCAACCACAAACTCTAAGAATCTTAAGGAAGTCCAAACAAGAGACTCTTCTTTTGGAACTTTGGTGGCTTTTAGAAATCTTCTTAGTTGTGGAATTTCTGCAAGGATACCATCTGCAGAAAGCTCATTGTAATTTTCAACCAAACTGTGTACAAACTTGGGAAGTTCAGTTTCCGTGGTTTCGATCAGATTGCTGGGCTGTAAGACTGCAAACCAATTTGATATACATTCCATGCCTTCGTAATGTGTATCGATTTCTTGTTGAAACCTATCAATGCACTCTAACATTGACCTTTTCAGTTCTTGCTCGTCTGCAGCCTTCTCTCCACGCATAATTTTCTTCCTCCTGACAGTTCTTCTTTTTACTACAGGAATGCCCATCTCTTCACATGTGTCTTTTGCAAATTGCAGTGCTCCCTCAACAAGGTCATTTCCAGTGTCTTTTAAAAA
>NW_024382373.1:0-10639 GCF_016835505.1 Polypterus senegalus
GTTTGGGTGGCTGTACCTTCCACTGGGGCCCCTAATTTCTATTCGAGCAGACCTGTACAAATTTTACCCTGTCTGCCCCCTTTATATTCTTACCTTTCTGTTGGCCCTCTGTTCTGTCTCTTCTTAACTAATCTTTTCTGTTTCATTCTAATAATTGGCTAAAATTTAAATTTTAATTAAAGAAAAAAAAATCAAGTGCTTCCCCTTTTTTTTTTAAGTATATCAATAAAAATTGTGTAGAAAAAAATACATAAAAATTAAGATATTATTATTATTTGGGTTTTTTTTTAAAAATCCAAATAAATCTGATAGGACTTCTTCCAAGATTTTTACTTGGGGTATCAAAAAATAAAACTGATTAGAAATTTCGTTTCAGTTTTTTTAAAAATATATTAAGAAAAAAATAATTTTTTCATCACCCTCTCATTTCTCTTTGGCTTTTTATCAGTTTGTTTAAAGTATATTAAGCAAAAATAACTTTCATCATCCTCTTTTCTAATTTGGCATTTCAGGATACAGTATTTACTGCAAATATCCCTTTAAATTGTAACCTCTGACAATTTTTTCCGTGTTGTGAGCGGGAGGCTGACCCAAATGAGACAGACCCCCTGGGAAAACCGCAAACCCCCAAAACACTGACTACACATTGCTCCTTATCCTTGCACTTACGCGAAAAGCCTCGCGGTATTCCCCGATTTAAAAACCTTGGCGCCTGTCATTTTGGGAATTGATTGTTTGTTTTTATCTCCTTCTCCAGGGAACTTTTATATCTGATTTGTCATGGAGCTTTTTAACCTGTGTTTGCGGTGTCTGAAAAAAACCCTTTTTTTTTCCCGACCTTCTGTGTCTCTGTGAAAAATCTTGAAAAAGCGACAAGTGGTCCCAAAGGTGGAGTGGTTGCTTTGGGATGCCGAACTTATTTCAAGTCTAAAACATTTATTTAAAAGACTGGAAATAAACATGGATGACCAATCCTGCAAATTCAAATTTGATACATAAAGTATTTGGTTTAAAGGGAAAAGGGAGGGGAAACGTTTGTGAATATATTCTGGGGCATACCTGAAGTTCTTGAGATGAATTTCTAATGATATTAAATCATTAGATTTTTCCGGGGTTAGATGGTTCACGTCCACTTGGAGAAAGGCTGGATTTCGTTTTTGAACCGTGACAACCCCCAGGACATTCCCCCCTTGGGACAAGCTGGGCCCTAAAACATGGGTTGGCAAAACCCAGTGTAAGGGGGCGCCTGTTTCTGGGGAGACAGGGGAAACAGCGGGTCGCGCCCGGGAAAAAAGAGCACTGGGCGGGGCTTTGAGAGGATTTTTAAAAGGGGGCCCACGGATGTTTCGATGTGATCAGCTGCCTTTTGGGCGGTTTGCGCTTGTCTCCACTCATTCAATGGAATTGGATCGGTTTTTGCTCAACAAACTTTGGGAGGGAAAAAAAGATGTTTGGAACCCCGGTAAAATTTGGGGGGAAGAAATTCGCATTTTGTTGGAAGGCCCGATTGGGGGGCAAACGTCAATAAACAATCTTAAAACTGTGAGACTAAAAAATCGGTTTTAATGGTGATTTTAAAAATTATCAGATTTTACTTCTTCCTTTAACTTATGGGGGGCCCCTTTGGTTTGGGTGGGGTTTTGGTCGGCCCCCTTGGCCATTACTCATAGGCGGAGAAATCCCCTTTTTCAAAACTGTTTAAATAAATGTGACCAGTAGCCCAGCCCCACTAATGAACTTGGTGGGGGAAAGAAGAAGAAACCCCAAGGGCGAAGAACTGGTAGCGGCGGGGAAAATCTAGACCCCAACTTGATTTAAACCCCGATCTCCCCAGCGAACGGGACCCCCCGAAATCTTCAGAATGGGCTGCTCCTTCACATCTTGATTTAAAACCCCGAACAAAAACCCCGATTTTAAACGAACAATCGATTTTTCTTTCAGCATACTGATGCTCATTAGAAATGCATTTAAACGGGCTCTGCTAATGACTCTTTTCCCAAGGCTTTCCGGGGGTGTAAAACCCCCACACTTTAAAAAAAGGGGGGGCCTTTTCAAGTGATCTCGGATCATTTGGGGGAATTTATTGAACAAGTGGTGGTACCTGGAGCAAAAGGGAAACTGTTTTGCATCGGGCACTTTAAAATCGGGGGGCACCCGTCCACAAAACAGAACCCGGTTATCAAAGGATTTTATTGGTTTAATAGGGGAAAAAGATGTTGGGTTTTTGTCTTTTTCCAGACTGCCAGATCGCTCTGCTTATAACCCTGGGGTCCCCTTTTTATGCCCATATTGGAAGTTCCTTTCAGGTGGGGGATTAGTTTTTTTTGGGGGACCATTACCTAAGACTAAGGATGGGTACCAAATTTGCGGGTGTTGGTTGTTTAAACCCCGATATCCAGAAATGATCCAAAAAAGGCCAACTGGGTTAGGCATATGAAATTATTGTTTGGTACCCCAAGAAATCTTAACTGATGGGACACCTTTCACCCGTGATGAAAAAATTGTGACCTTTGCTATTAAAATTGAGTATACGTTTACCATCCTCAAGGAAGGAACCCCGGCGATTTAACAAAACTTTGAAACAAAAGATCAGGCGGTTGCTTGTCCCACAACCTGGAACACTGTCCACGGGGAAAGGTGCGAAATCCCCAGGCGTCCACTGGCGGTCCCCTTGAGGATTGGCGGCGGCCGAGGGATCCTGGATGTGGTCGTGAGGAATGGATAGGGAACGAGAGCAGTAAGGGTCCAAGCTTTTCAGATCCCCACTAATTTTGTTTAAGGAAAATTTTATGCTTTCCCCTATTGCTGGAACACCAAAACGAGAACAGAAAACTGAGCTTCTTTCGATAGGCAGCAACCCGTGAGTTCAAACCTGGGGTCGGTTTTGGTACTGGGTTCCCCCGGATCCCACAAATTTTATAAATGGAGGGGCCCCCCCATTTTGGGGGGCAGGGAAATTACAAGGTTAGAATACCAGGCCAAAAAAACCCCAAACCCGATTTTAAAATTAACCTCTTGAAGGAATACAACCACAAAAGGGGTTTAAAACTTTCCCGGTGCTGTTTTCATCGTGTTACCATTGGTACGATCTTACTGCCCCCAAAAGACAGAACTTTTTTGCAGAGGAACACTGATGTCTTTTCAATTTACCGGCAAGACTAACTTTCAAAACATAAAATTACCACTGCACCTGATGTTCGACAGATCGGGCCCTTCCGGGTACGGGCCCGGCCAAATATTTCCAAGAGGGAAAAAAATCTGACGGGGTAATTCTAAAATAAAAATGACTGGGGGTGAATAAAACAAAACGGTTTGGTTGGTTCTGTATCGATTTTAGGCGGGGAATAAGGTCTCTAAAATTGGGCTTATCCCATCCCTGTCGATAACTGTTGGAAAAAATGGGTCAGGCGAGCATTCCCCTGTATCCGGAATACAGGTCCCTTTTAAGGGAGCAGTTGTGAAAACGGCATTTTGGGCTCTGCGGACTCTATGAATTTACAAGACCCGTTGGTTTCACGGGGGCCCCCTTTTTTAGCGATGATGGATCAGATCCCCTCCTCTCTCTGAATATGCGGGGGATACCTTGGATTGTGATTTTTTAAAAGATTGGAAAACACACTTGACTTGCCGTTTTTGAAAAAGACAGGCTGGCCACCCTTTTAACCCTAAAAATGTAAACTGGATGTCCAACTTTCCAGGTTTCTTTGGGGGGGTTTCCGGGACAATTAAGGGAAAAAAGAAGAAATGCTTGTTTACCGAGATCTGAGACACAGAAACAAGTCGCCTTTCTGGGGCTCGGGCAAGAAAAATTCATTCCCAAATTTTTTCAAAAAGAGTGCCTCACAGAACTTACTAGAGGCAGAAAAAAACTTGTCCTGTGGACAGAAAAATTTGGGAAAGTTTTTTCCGAAAAAAGCATTGTCTTTTACCGGTTCTAAGGGAAACCGGGTTTAAGATTTTTTCTTGCAAACGTGCAAGGTGCATTTGGTGTGGGGCAGTCCTGTCACAAATTTTTGAGAAGAACATCCAATCACATATTTGGTGGGGAAAATTTTTCAGGCCAATTTTTCACAATTAAAAAATGGGTAAAATTTTGGGGGGGAAGGGCGTTACTTGTGGGGAAAAATTCACTTTGGAACTGAAAGCTCCTCCAGTGGGTTTTACCAGAAAGATACAAACTCGTCAATGGATGGTTTTGGGTTTACAACCTTTTAGTTTCCGAAAGCACCGGGTTCTGAACCGTCAACGAGCGTGTTATCACGATAAATGAACCTAGTAAGAGGTGCGTTCCCGGAATGTGAATGCTAGGGGGTATGGAGGGCTGATGCCCCCCAAAAGAAAACAACCCCCGGAAAAACCCCAAACCCCGAAACACTGACTACACATTTCTTATCCTTGCACTATAACGGAAAACAAGCCTTGGGGTACTCCCCCTTAACCTTAGCCCCTTCGGGAATTGATTGTTTGCTTTTATTTTCTCTGCTCCTGGGGAAATGTTTGTATTGTCATGGAGCACTTTAAGCTCATGTGTTTCGTGTCTGAATAAAATCCTTCTTTTTTTGACCTTCTGTGACCCAAGGGGGGTGTTTTTCTTTTTCCCTTAAACAGCTTCAATATGTGACAAAGTGGTAATAAACACTACATTCTGACATGACTGACTTTGAAGGAAAAAACATGTGTTAAAATTTTTCTTTGGGGGATTATAAATTATTGTTTATACCTTTTTAGGTTTCTTGTTATATTTTGTAATCAAATTTTAAAATATTTTAAGATTTTTACTGCCATTTCCCAAGATCAACAATCCCAACGGTACTGTCATAATAAGTCTTTAACTTTTTCCTATGTCCTTTAATACTTTTTCCCAGGTTTCACTACCCATCTGAAAGAGTTGGCATTAGGCTGGGTGGCTCTTTAAACTGTAGTAGTATGAGCAAGTTTTATTGTGGCAACACTAGACTGGCATTTCTTTCCGTCTCATTTTTGTCTTCTGCCAAGCCTGTAACTCTTTTGTAAATGGGTGGCTTGGATGGGAGGACAGATACTAACAATTTTCAAGTGCCCCATATTGTAAGTGTTAGATCCATTGAAGAAGTCAACTTAAACAAAAAAAATGTACATTTTAGAGGTTTGTTTTGAAGTGTTTAACCATCATACATATTATTAATTGCTGCATGAATATAATTTTCAAGGGGGTGACCTTTACTATTGTCAAAGAAAAGCAGGGCAACAGGAAGAATATGAAAGTTATTTGTTGAGTTTAGGAGACAAGGATCTTAAGGAAGTTTGTGCCAGTGCTATCGGTGTACATTCTGGGAAATTTTTAAAAATGCTGATATTATTTCACAAAGATTTACTGGCCTGGTTTTTTGCTGACATTAAAATGGCTCGTTTCTGATAATTATAATCACTATCATAATTAAAAGTCTATAATTGTCAGTAAAGATTCAATGAAATGTTTTAATATCTCAGTTGCTGTTTGTCAGACTCTAAATTTACTTGTTATACAAATGTGTATCAGTGGATTTGGTACTTCATTTGACAAATAATGTTAATGTTTTCCCAAATCTCATATATTTCATATAGATAGAACTTTATTTGTCCTCTAAGGAAAATTGCTTCTTTTTTTAACAGAGGCTGAATGAATAAATTAATATTAATATATAATGAAAAACAGCCAATCCAATAACAATTTTAGCTGTCTAATGTTCATTTTTTAAAGCAACAGTTGGGGCTCACAACTCTGAGATGAATGGGCGCTGAGTAGTGGTTGAGACATGTGTTTTCATTCCAATAGTTTTAATGACTCACATGGCGGAGGTGAAATTTGAGTTCAACAACAAAGCCTTTCCCGTGTATTTTTTTCCTTTTTATCTTAAAATCTACCTCGAAATGTTTAAAAAATATCACTTATAGCATGACAATGGATTGCTACATTTATTTTCGAGCTGTCTTTTAAATGCCTTTGTAAGTGTTACTTTGTGTTTAGCGATGTATTATTATTACTGATATTTTACTAAATCTTACTATCAATTTTCCTTTGTTATGAGCCCGTTGAAGAATTTTTTTGTTAACAGAAAAGTAAACACTACAAAGCGACTGAATATATAACTAATGACTGGTATTTTTCAATATCATTTTAACAAAGTTTACATACCCCCTAATCAATATATATATATATATATGTATGTATGTGTGTGTATATGTATATATATATGTGTATATATATATATATATATATATATATATATATACACACACACACACACACATATATATACATATATATTAGTTTGTACACTGTAAAATGGCTATACGTTTTGCATTGACTACAATTATAGTGAGCAATGATTGACAGCAAATTAATACTATTGTCAAAATTATTTTCAGTAACAAAATAGAAAAAATAAAAAATGGTGAAAGAAGGAATACTAAGGCATACAGAGATACTAATCTTCCCTTTGTAAATTTAAAAGTTTTCGAGAGATAGAACTTTGTTTGTCGCAAGGGGGAAATTTGGGTTTTTATAGAAGTTCTTTAAATAAATAAATAAATACATAAAAAATACACACACACACACCCCTTTGTTCTGAACACACACCAGAATGACCTGTTGCTATAATGGGCCCCAGTAACGTTTCTTGATACACTTTGGTTGAAATAATTCATTGGAGAAAGTATTCAGTGTTAATGTTTCAGAGAATTTTAGCATTATTTTAATGGCACTCAGTTATGTTTTAATTCTCTGTTTTTCTACTACCTTCAGGGTTATAGAGTGTGTCCTATAACTGACCTTGTTTAATTATCTTGTTGATTTGGTGGGCCTCTGTTGAATGTTGTTACCAGCCCAGCACACCCCGCGTTGAAAATCACACTGGCCATCTGAGAGTTTTTGAAGATGTGAGGGATGTCAAATCCCACATTGAAGGAGCGCAGTCTCTTTAGGAAAAGAGTATGATCTGTCCTTATATAAACTTTTATACAGGATATATATTATTATTATTATATCTATTATTTATTGTATCTATATCATTATATATATTCTAATTTTAGTCGAAATCAAGAGACTCATCAATTGGAACAGCATACCTGGATGTGCTTCATTAATATGCATATTTATAGAAAGTATTTGATAGACATACAAACAGACCCCTTTTGAAAATAGCCAATAATAAAAATAATGTCATAACATTAGCATTAAAATTGGGACCAAACTGACTATGAAGATATTAAAATCCCCTTAAAAAATTCTTAAATTGTTTCCAATGATGTGTTAAGAAAAATTTTTCTTGTTGAATGACCATTTGTTTTTTGGGAAAACCCTTTTTAAACCCGCATTAATTTGTAAAAATAATCCCCATCTTATGTTAAAGGTTAAAACATTTCTTGAAAGGTTGGAACTGTTTCTTTCCTAAACCAAAAAAAAGTTTATTATTGAAACAAACATCATTTCAATGTGCTCCTTTTGCTATATATCTCTTTTCAAAAAAAAAAATCTAAAAACCTGGGGCCCTCGTGGACCATTATCTGATATTTTTAAATTTTTTACTTTAAAATTTTTATAGTAGAAACCACTACTAAAATGGTAGTACATTCTTGGGGGAGGAAGATCTGTAATGAAGTAAATTTGGCCATTTCGGGTTCTGAGGGGAAAATTGGATTACGAAACGGTAAAAAATTCCTGCAACAGATTTAGCATGAGTCACGGGCCCTTTAAACATCTCTTCACAGCATTGTATATTTCCCTCCCAAAGTAAAATGATAATTAAATCTGTGGGTTTGGTTTCTTTTGGTTTTGGTTCAAAATTTATTTTCATATTAATGGTATCTTTCAAACTTTAGTATCCATCCATCCATCCACCCTTTTCCCCTTATCCTTTCCGGGGTTGGGGGGGCAGCAAAGCAAAACCCCGGTTTTCTCCTGGCCACTTCTTCCAGCTTTTTGGGGAGAACCCAAAAGCTTTTGGGGCCAGCCGGAGCCCTTCCAGCATGCCCTGGGTTTTCCCCCGGGGCCTCCTCCGGTTGGGCGTCCCAGAAACCTCACCAGGGGGGGCGTCCGGGAGGGATCCAAAACGGTCCGAGCCACCTCATCTGACTCCCCTCGGGGCCCGGGGGCAGCAGCTCTCCTTGCCCCCCCCGGATGACCTTCTCACCCCCTTTTTTAAGGAAAAACCCCGACACCCTGCAGGAAAATCCCTTTTTAACCGCTTGTATTCACGATCTGGGTTTTTTGGTCACCCCTGGGTCATGACCTGGGTAGGGTTTTGGGCGTAAATCAGTGGTAAATTGAGAGCTTTGCCTTACGGGTCAGCTCCTTTTTCCCCCCCACAGACCTTTTAGCCGCTACTGCGGATGCCGCACCCCATCCGCCTGTTTGATCTCCGGGTCCATTCTTCCCTCACTCGTGAACAAAACCCCGAGTATGAACTCCTCCCGGGGCGGATCTCCCCCCAAACCTGGGGGGCACTCCGCCCCGGCTGGGGGCCATGCTCTCGGTTGGAGGTGCTGATTTCATCCCAGCCCTTCCACTCAGCTCGAACCCCCTCAGAGGCCCGGGGATCCCCCCCTGATGAAGCCAAAAAGGACAACATCATCCCAAAAAAATGACCCAATTCTTTCACCCGGACCCCCTTGGAAAACCCCTGGGCCCGAAATTCTGTCCATAAAAATTATGAACAGAATGGGGGACAAAAAACAGCCCAAAAGAGTCCAACTCTCCTGGAAAACGGGGTCGACTTTTGCCCGGGAATGCGGACCAAACTCTAAAAACCCGGGTTTTACAGGGCCCAACGGGTCTTTTCAAAGGGGGCGGTACCCCCCTACTCCCCAAAAACCCCCAAGGGTTTGAGGACAGGGGAATCCTTTTCCCAAATCCACAAAAAACATAACCCGAAAGCGGGAAAATCCCCACCCTCCGGGGCTCCAAGGGTGGGCCTTTTGGGCCCTGTTCCCGACCAGGGCCCCAAAAACCCCGATCCTCCGAAACCGAGGGTTGAACTATCGGGACCCTCCTCTCCCGAACCCCGAATAGACTTTTCCCGGGGGGCTGAGGTGAATCCCTTTTATGGGTTTGGGAAAACACCCTCCGGTCCCCCAAAAAGGGGGCCACCCGGGTCTGCCAATCCAGAGGGACTGTCCCCCTGTCCCGATTTTTTCAGAGGCGTGTCGCCAAAAACAGTTTCAACATCAGGCCGGGGAAATCGGGCGTTTTCATCACTCCCGGGGGGCCCCCCCCGGAGTTTTGACCACCCCCGGTGACTTCGGGCCAAAAGGGTGGGAGGCCCCTCAGTCCCCCGGCCCCTTCCCCCGTGGAAAGGCATGTTAGTGGGGTTGGGGAGGGCTTGATACTCCTCCCACCCGACCCTACGTCCAGTCGAGGTCAGCAGCGCACCACCCCCACTCATACGGTGTTGCCCTCCCTGCTTCCCCTCCTGAGGGCGCGGACGGTGGACCAGAATCTCCTCGAAGCCGTCCGAAAGTCGTTCTCCATGGCCTCCCCAAACTCCTCCCATGCCCGAGTTTTGCCTCAGCAACAACGAAGCAGCGTTCCCGCTTGGCCTGCGGTACCTATCAGCTGCCTCCAGAGACCCACAGGACAAAAAGTCCTATAGGACTCCTTCTTCAAAGCATCCCTCACGCGGTGTCCACTGGTTCGGGATTGCCGCCACGACAGCACCGACCACCTTGCAGCCACAGCTCGGTCAGCCGCCTCAACAATAGAGCACGAACATGGCCCATTCGGACTCAATGTCCCCACCTCCCTCGGGGCGTGGTTGAAGTTCTGCGGAGTGGGAGTTGAAACTACTTCTGACAGGGACTCTGCCAGCCGTTCCCAGCAGACCCTCACAACCGTTTGGGCCTACCAGGTCTGCGGCATCTTCCCCACCATGAAGCCAACTCACCCAGGTGGTGATCAGTTGACAGCTCCGCCCCTCTCTTCACCCAGTGTCCAAGACATGTGCGCCAAGTCCGGCAACCACGACCACAAAGTCGATCATCGACCTGAGGGCCTAGGGTGTCCTGGTGCCAAGTGCACATAGAACACCCTTATGCTTGAACATGGTGTTCGTTATGGACAATCCGTGGCGAGCACAGAAGTCCCAAAAACAAAACACCTCGGGTTCAGATCGGGGGCCATTCCTCCCAATCACGCCTTCCAGGTCTCACTGTCATTGCCACGTGAGCATTGAAGTCTCCCAGCAAAGCGAGGGAATCCCAGAGGTATGCCCTCTAGCCCCTCAGAGACTCCAAAAAGGTGGATACTCCAAACTGCTGTTCGAGCATGCCTGAAACAACAGTCAGGACCCTTCCCCCCCCCCAAGGCGGAGGGCCACCCTCTGATCACGGGTAAACCCCAATGCACAGGCTCGAGTCGGGGGCAATAAGTATCCCACACCTGCTCGGCGCCTCTCACGGGGCAACTCCAGAGTGGTAGAGGTCCAGCCCCTCTCGAGATTGGTTCCAGAGTCAAGCTGTGTGGTGGTCCGACTATATCTAGCGAACCTCTGACCTCGCGCACTAGCTCAGGCTCCTTCCCTTCAGAGGTGACATTCCGTCCCCAAAAGCCAGTTTCTGTCGAGGATCAGACCGCCAGGTCCCTACCACCACACTGCACCCAACCTCCTTGGCCCCTCCATGGTGG